>NC_073693.1:27928842-28228842 GCF_029784155.1 Uranotaenia lowii
TAAAATCTTCTGATGTGGGTTGATCAACAAAATTAAGTGTATTTTTCCTTATTTTTACTGAATTATTCCATGGTTTTGACCAAATTTACTAAGATATTACCACAATTCTGGGTTGATCATTTTGAAATGAAATGCTTGGATTTTGCCAGGTTTTTCGATAAAGTTGCCCGGATTTGTCCGGTCCAGATACGTCCGGGAAAAATACTGGCAACCTTATTTTATAGCCATCATTTTTTAGGAAGCTTCAATAGATGTACCTTTCTTACGTGAAATGATAACAATGTATTTTTTAACTTTTTCATGTGTGATCTAATGAAAATCCAACGTCTTGAGCTTGTAAACATATTTGAAAGACCTCTTTTGAAGATTGTCCCACTTTTCAAGATAGATGATCTCCCCGTAGAATGGTATGTTTTAGTTTATTTTGTAGTTAGAAATGTCTGAATAGATTTAGGCTGAAACCTTGTTGAAGACTTCATCAGCATGTTTTCAATGTGACTGTTTTCTAGTTTTCTTATGATTTGATGGTAGAATTAAACGGATTGAAATCCTAGCTTTTGAAATGAAGTCCAAGAAGTTGCAAATAATGGATTTTTAAGGTTCCATTTAAGAGAAAAACTTTTTGTAAATACTTCAATTCAAGGAATAAACTGATTCTTTTCAACCACAAAATATTCAGAAATAAAAGTAAAAAATTAAGTAAGCATTCCAAATCATTTCTGTCAAACGCTTGTAACCTCCATTAAAATTAATTAAAATTATTTTATATTTGTGGATTCTTCTGGTTTGTTTTGACAAGTTGACTTTGTTTGAATATAAAATTTAAACTTTTAATACATCATTGAAAATATGAAACTGCGATCTCCTACAATTTGTCTCCCTCATGAAACATCGATATTTTTATCTTGATTATTAAACTTAATTTCAAGTTGAATCTGAATCTGAATTTTAAATCGCAATGCCGGATCTGAATTTTGACTTTTGATCCTCAGTTCAAAATTTGAATTCCAAATTTGAAAACGATTTTTTAATCTTAGTTCCTGATATTAAATTCTTTCAATTATCAACCAAAAAGCGAATTTTGTATCAGAACCTTCAGCAAACATTTTCTGCTGAATTTTCTGCGTCTCATATGAAATCTTTTTTCAAATATGAAAAATGCATCTTCACAGAAAATTTTTTTGACAATTACGTGTCACTGAAACTACAAACTTTAAAATAAATCAACCTGTAAATAACAAAACCAATGCAAAATCAAAATTTGATTCACGTTTTTTTCCCAAAGATGTTTCACACAGGGTTTCAAGAACGAAACACTAAATAAAGGATGCGAAATCTGATCACAGACATCGAATTTTAATCTTTATAAGCATGTTTGAAACCATAAAATCTGGAATTATTTTTACTTTAGCTTACCAGAAATTTTTCCACCAATATCCGGGCCGTGCATTTCGGGTAATTTTCCTCAATATGTTCCAATATCGAAATTATTCAATAGAAATCATGAAAAAAAGCACTTTGAAAACGTTTTTTACACGTCAGTCAATTTGAAATCATATTTTCAGTTTTCAATAAACCGTTCATATTTATTTTGATGATTTGCTCAACGACTTGGTACGCAAAATACATTATTCTAATGAATATAATCAAATTTTCGTTTGATTGTGCAAATAAAGTGAACAAAATCGGCAACATATGAGCAATCTGTTAAGCCTAGTCTTATTTTATTGAAATTCGGCACTGGATCGTGAACAGTGGACAGTATATTTCCATAGCTACTCGTGAGACCAAAAATGAACATAAACAAAAACAACGCCAAAAAGGAACGCCAAGACAAGAGACAATTGAAGTTAGTTCGGAAGAAGGAGGAGAAGGTAGAAGAACGCAGACGAAAGTCTTTGCTAAGAGAGGACTCCTTAAGTTTGCTCTACAGTTCAAAATAGTAAAGGAGCTTAGGTAGGGTTATAATTTAGTATTCGCGGTTATTAAATTTTGAGCATGTAGTAATTGTCCCGCTTTTTTAGAAAATGTCCCGCCGTCCCGCTTTTCTCTCAAAATGTCCCGCTTTTTCCTGAGAAAACTTTTGTGGTAGCTTCAACCGAACAACTG
Source organism: Uranotaenia lowii (assembly GCF_029784155.1). Classification (NCBI taxonomy): domain Eukaryota; kingdom Metazoa; phylum Arthropoda; class Insecta; order Diptera; family Culicidae; genus Uranotaenia; species Uranotaenia lowii. Next base: position 27,930,952 of record NC_073693.1, read on the forward strand.
ACGCAAAATTTTCAAGCTCTTCAATTTCTTCGAAAATTTACTAATTTGTTTCAAAAGTAGAACGGAAAGTGGAAGTAACGCCTCGGTTAGATTCGCATCCAATGTCAGAAGAATGAGAAGAACGCAAAAACAAAACAACCCAAAGGACGGCGCCTGCAAAACAAACATCATATTTGGACTGAGTGATAGCTGTGAACATCGAAAGGATATCCGAAAGATTCGGCAAAGGAAACAACCAAACTAAGCTAAGTATCTTTAAGTTATCTGTCAGCGTTGGTAGTAAAATCAAGACACTAACAATTGTTCAATTGTGTCTGATAGTAGGTGTAAATTTTATCAATATCAAGGTTTTTCTAAACAGACTGTTATAAAATGTTAATAAAATTCATATCTTAGAGCACCTGTATCCGTGATCCAAACAGCCGGTGATGCAGTTCTAAACCGTTTGACGGTTAATGTAACACGAATGGGGTTGCCCGTTATTTCACTGGATTGTATCTTATTTCGCTGGTTCAATTCATGTTTAAATTAGACCCAAGAATAGACCATGAATACAGATGCTCTTAGAACGCTATAGAAGTTGATCACATGAAAAGGTATTTTAATAATTTAACATAAACTTTAATTCGATACGTGATTTTTTTTTTTAAATTGGATTGTTGACGCACGCCGTTATTAGAAGTGTTGTTTTGAACCACTTTTCCTGATTGTAAATGATTGTGCGTGATAATTGGACTTTGTGGAGGTTCCCAAGGCGTAGGCCAGCAATCTTTTTTTTTTCACAGAAGGTGCATTTAAATTAAAAAAGACTTCCTTATTGAGTAACTTTGACAACATGAAAAATATTATGCACGTTCAAATCTTGTTTAAGTATTTCAAAAAAAGTTAAAGTTACAGTTAAGTTACAGATAAACACTTTTTTATATCAATTATAGGGTTTAGAAGCAACTTTAATTGATTCGTATTAGTATTTAAAGTTATTCAAGGATTGAAAGTTCATTGATAGTATTTTATAAATTGGACAATGAGATGACGAAGTTGATTACAAAATGTACTTACGAGTTTTGTTTGTGAACATAGCTTAAGAAAATTTTAGTTTATCCGACAGTAAAACTATATTCATAATATATAAAAAAAAACCTGCCATTGAAAATTTAACGTAAAAGGTTAGTCAGAGGTTTCGTAAATTAGAAAAAGTTCAAACCAAACTAGAACACTATTTTTGATCAAGAAGAAAGCAAATTATTGAACCCCGTGAAAACATTCTACAACATGATTTAAGAATTTTGCAATGAACTGTGCAGACATTAGGTGGATAGGTTGAACATTCAAAATCATGCACTTGTCAAAAGTGTTTCCCGATATTATCCCTGAACCCACACTCCCAAACAAACCTTTTTTGCTAGGATGCAGAGGTAACCTCGGTCCTAAAGCACAAATTTATTTCTTTCATCCTTTTCTCTATTTTTCCTACCTATCTATTGACTACTAGGACGTGGCCGGCGCCGTTATTGACGTTTAAAGAGAGAGCATCAGTTTTGTGCATTGAGAATGAGTTGCTAGTCCCAAGCGTCATTCTTTTGACCCTTGCGCAAAATTGATGGCCTCGGTCAATCACGGAGTAGCAACCATTGGCGATGTGGAATTCGTTCTACAAAGCCACACCAGCGATCGTTGAGTTCAAAATGCTAGGATTTATTGTTTTTAGAACTGTCACACTAAGCATTCCTTGCAATACTTAACTCAACTAAAAATACGAAGTTTAAAATATCAAACTGTTTTTTTATTCATTCAAATATTTTTATAGTTGAAAAGCATTTTGGATTTGACAATTTAAGGTGGATGTGAGTAGTCGATCAAGCTAAGCTAAGCTAAGCTAAAACTTTTGTGGTAGACTCAACCTTTTCCGGTTCTTCCCTTCAAAATAATTGGTCCGTGCTTGATGAAAACGCTTTTTATAAAATCTCTCCACGATAATTTTCTACTCCTGTCATTGTTATCTTATCTTTTTTTTCATCCATTTCTGATTTTCAGAACTAGATACTTTCTTACTTAAAGAACATGACATTCACCGATAAGGCTGTAAAAATTAAATAGGTAACACTTTTATGAAGTTTCACTGTTTTATACTGGAAAACCCTAAATTTAGCCAATGGTTTAAAACAGAAAATCATTCAAATACAATGTTTTTTTTGCTTCCTTCTCTCAAATTAAGCAGAATTTTTTTTAAAGTTAAATAACTTGTTTTGTTTAGCATTTAAGATTGCCAGAATATTTTCCGAACATATCCGGATCGGGTGAATCAGGCAATTTAATCTTAAATCCGGGCATCTGATTTAAAAAATTTCAAACAAAAATCCAGGCAATATCCTAGCAAATTTGGTCAAAACCACGGAACTATTCAAAACAATTTAAATGAATACAGTTGAAAATATATTTTTACAACAAAACATAACAGCTCATTTAAAATCTTATTTTAGGCTTCCGAGAACTGTTCATGATTATTAAGATTAAACTTGCTCAAAAATCGCTTCTGGACGCCAAAATAAAAAAATATATAATACCTAAATTCGTTTTTTTTTGTTCAATTTGGAAAATAAAGAAAAAAATGTGTGAAAAAGCCAAGCTTTTTTTCTATGAAATCCGGGTAACCGGCCGCAGCGAACTTTTCCTAAATTTGGTGTCAAATATCCGGATAAGTTTGCAATTTTTCAAGCTTATTTTCGCATCACCATAAAAATTGGGTTCAGTTAAGCGTTCTTGAAACACGTTCTAGAGATGTAAATACTTTTTTTAAGATAACATTCTTTAAGTTATTTCCTAAATGATGAAGGCTCCATATTTTTCTCCGGAGTCCTAGCCGAATCCCTTGAATATATAGCTTAAGAAAAAAGGAATTCCGCATAAAATAAAACAGGACTACCGAGCGAAAAAAAAAATCAATTTTAATTCAAACAACGAATAATTGGACGAGTTAAAATATATAAAATTGGTAGATGATCAAAATCGGCTGTTTAAAATATAAAAACTTTCTTCAAATTTGGGATTTCAATTGCTTTGTACTACAACATTTTCGACTGAAGTGTTCACATATGTATGGAAATGGTCATAAAAAATTGGTTTTTAAAAGTTTCCAAAATGTCTCACTTTTTTCAGCGATGTCCCGCATTTTATTCATGAAATGTCCCGCTTTTTTCTAAAAGTATCTGGTAAGCCTAGTTAAGAGTGTAAACGTCAAACGCACACGTGAATAACTTAAACAAGAAGCGCAAAACAAAACGAAATCTATGGAACGAAACAAATTAAGGCTATGATCATTTAGTATCCGGGCAGTTACAAACGTGTGTATTTCAAAAACTATTCATTTGATCGAAAAACTTTCTATGGAGGAAATGAAGGTATTAAAATGACAATTAATATAAAAATATAAAAAAAATATTTATCGATGATTTCAAGAAATACTCTTACTTTTTCATAAAATCTCTTTTTTTATCTTTGCACACTTTTAACAGTCATGTATTGATCCATTATTTTTACCACATAAGCAAAACCTTTGCAAAATCATGATATTTTACACAAACTAACCTGGAAAAAGCAATTCGAATCTGGTTGGAACCTTTTCATGAGTAGTAGGCATCTCGAAGAATTTGATCTCTTAAATCCGGTTTTAACATAATTTTTTTGTCCATCAGAACACATCTGTCATATTGCGTAAAAACCGGATACACAAATTGCGATCTTTGGAACTGATCATTATTAGTTATTTACTTGGTGTCAACTAGTCAGGCAACACTTTTTGCCTGCCGGAAATGCATTATTTGAATTATTTAAGGAGTCTGCATTCAGTTATCCCCAATAACCATAGACTTTTTACCATATTTAAGACCAAGGGTTGCACTCCGAAGGTTGGTTTGAACTTCGTGTTGATCCTAGAGTGGCTCCTTATACTTCTTAACCATTTGGTCCGAAAAAAAATCAGAAAAATACAACAGTTCATGAGTTCCCAAGTCAACAATGAAGAATTTTTGAGGCGCAAAATGCGTGAAAGGAGCAAATTTGTGCAAAATTATTTTTACCATGTCTTTTTGCATCGTAAATATCTCAAACACACGTTAACTTTAAAATCTATCAAAAATAGGCAAGATAGTCCTTTTCATAACCAACACAACGCTACTAAAGTTTCGCATATCCGAGCTCTATTAACGTAGATATCACCGAAATAAAGTGCCCGGATACAAAATGATCATAGCCTTAAGCTTACATCCCGAAGTTGAAGCCAACGAACTGGAAACTCAATTCGAGTTGCTTTGGTAAAGAGATGAGACAATACAACTTGTTTCCTCCCACTACTAGGCAACGAGAGATACTGGGCGATGTTTTTTCTGACCCAGCAGCAAACTAAACCATCTCCAGCGGAAAAGAAGCCGTAGATCGAAGACAATACCGTGCCATTAGTAAAACAAAATTTGGAAGACGAAAGAAAAATGGCACGTGAGGGTGAGTGAATCAAACCGAAGTTTTCCCCAGCAAATTACATCAAAATCGTCTCGATTTTCAGTGCCGAAGCATAACCACTAGTTCGGCAATCATCGACACCTCGTGGGTGAGTAGCGATTTTGTTTGTCTGATAAAAAGCGAAAGTAAAGCCATGATTATTGATCAGCATATCGTTGTTGGAGAGCTGAGTGTCGTTGTTTGGGATCTGGAATCGCCTTTGTGCGAGCCGACCAGCCCTCGTATGGCCAAGCCAGAACAGATCCAACTGGTAGCAGACATCGAGATGCGTTGAGCAGTGCAGCCAGGCAGGGCTGCCAGAATGCCTGATATATCTGAGATACTACCATTGATACCTAAGGAAACCGAGTTGTTACATCACTCTTGTGTGTTTTGTCTCTCAGATGTTTGCATCAGTAGTTTTCAGCAAGAGAAGAAGGTCCCAGTCACAGAAAGAGGTGCACTAAAGGGCATGTAGTCATAAGGATAAGATGCAGGAGTTTGTGCGAAGTACCAACAACATGCACACGCACATCAAGACCTGAGTGCCGATAATGAATTTGCTTCTGCAGAGTGCTGTCAAGGAACGATCGGAGCTGGTGCCGGAAGCCAAGGCTGCGGAGATGAACTTGGCGGAAGCAAAATTGGTGGCTTCTCAAGGACCTTCGAAGGAGTCCAAACCGAAAAGAGCCGCGTCAAGAGATCACGACTCCCCCGTAGTAATCGATTCCTTCAAAAAAAAAAAAAAAAAAGGAAGGCGTACGGACTACGAGGGTGCCGACGGAGAAAGCAGTGGTAGAAGTTGGCGAATGATTCGTAAAATAAAGGAAAACGCGAAAAGTCGTCATGAAGCCAGAACCATCCCTGTGTGGGTTATCCTGAATATAACTAATGCCCTGTGCATACATAAGTGAGCTTCCCTCTTACTCCATAATCGTGTTCACTTCTGCAGCTGCTACGTGTGGTACTCCTCCATATTTTCACTTTCTACCTTTTTTCCACCGAACCAATTTTTTTTCACTTAACTTCACCGTCGTTTTTTTTCACTACCGTTATCGTCAAATTTGCTCAATTGAATGACCACGGTCTCTCCTCGAACGGATTATCTCTCCCCAACTCACGTAGAATTTAATTTACTCATCTGGCATTTTTTCAAGAAGTGCTTAACTGGTTCAACTTGTTTTGGATAATAAATTAACTCTTATGTTATAGGTTTTTTCGGTTTCTTTCTTAGTTCTTATTATTCTCTACACTACGCTCCGCCAAGTTAGAAGACGATCGGGGAGTTGAACACAATGTTGGATGAACTCGCTCAGGAATTTACAGGGAAGGCCCCTGTAGTGATAGGAGAATTCTTTAACGCTAGGGCGATTAACTGGGTGAGTAGGTGCAACAACCCCAGGGGATTTCTCAGCACCTATCGCAATCATGAAATACCAGATAGAACGTCATCACCTTTGCGAGCCCATCATTAAAAACTGACATGAACTGGTGAGTGTTTGACCATTACACGCACAGCGATCACCAGGCGATACGCTAAAGCGTAGGAGACCGAAATCCGGTAGGTGTAAGGCAATTGCCAGTTCATGAGTGGAGATGGAACACAGTTTTCGATAAAGATGTGTGCACGAAAGCTAAAAACATGTATTAAGCGTCGCATGTCCATAATGCTGAGCAGTTGACGAAAATGATGGTAGCAATGTGTGACATGACCATGCCCAGAAGGAATTCAGCAAGTTGGGGCGACGATCAGCGTACTGGTAGACCGAAATTCGGTAGCCTAAGGTCGCCGACCGGAAAGTGTCCGAAAACATTGATAGAGCCAAAAACTTGCGGTGAATAAGGCCCCTGGTCCGGACGGAATCCTAAATGCATTGTTGAAGGTGGCGGTACAGACCATTCCGGGTACTTTCAGAGTGATGCTACAAAAGTGTTCCAACGAGGGATCCTTCCCCAATCTGTGCTAAAAGGTGGAGTTGGTGCTACAACCGGAACCTGGGAACTTCCAGGGCATCCATCATCGTACAGATTCATTTGTCTGCTGGACACCCTTTTTAAGCTACCGGTGAGATATTCAACAGACTTATTATCTACACAGAAGGCGAAAGTGGACTGTCGGACAGGCAGTTCAGTTTTTGGAAAGGAAGATCTACGTTGGACAATATCCGAACGGTGACAGAGTACGCGAATGTGCATATAAAAAAGCGGACAGATGTTCGTCACTACGCCACTGTGACGATCGACATTTAGAATGCCTTCAACGATGTCAGCTGGAAAGCTATTGCCAAAGCGCTTCACAGGATGCGTGTTGCTAACACCCTCTGCAGGATAATAGGAAGCTTCTTCGAAAATCAAGTTCTGACGTACGAATCAGGAACTGGGCTGCGATCTACTGCTCTATTTATCAGCAGGTGTTCCACAGGGCTCCATACTTTGGACCTGTGCTTTGGAATGCCATGTATGACTTGGTGTTAACGCTGAAACCTACCAGCAGGCGCGCAGATACTTGGATTTGCTGACGATTTCATGCTCATGATCACCGGCGAAGCAATCGAGGAGGTAGAAAACCATGTAACGGTGTCCGTAGAAAGGGTTGGCATCTGGATGGAGGGAGTTAAGCTTCAGAAAACTCACCATTAGTTCTACTCGTGACCCACAAAAGAGTTGTGCCGCACAAATCTCCATGTTGGAGGACACACGGCATCTGAAATACCTCGAAACAGAAGCTGAAATACCTCGGAGTAATGGTTTTTATTCGTTTAAGTTTTGGTGCGTATGTCAAATACTGTTGCGAAAGTGTATCGGAAGTCATCGATTCATTGGCCTGGATTATGCCGAACTGCCATGGTCCAAAGAGTAGCAAGAGACGTCTCTTTTCGAACGTATGTAGCACTGTTGAAACTACGATACGGAGGAGCGGCCTGATGCTCCGCTATATAAGTAGAGCGCAACAGATTCAAATAACGGAGTACACATTGGGTGATAGCCATACAGGACCATATCAGTAGAGAATAAGAAGTGTTATGAAGCAAGAGTAGTTGGAGGAGTGCGCAAAGCTTTACGAGCAGCGCTAATGCTCGAGTGACAGGAGCAATGGGGCGCATTGAACAACGCAAGATGGACGCATAGGCTAATCCCGCGACTTCCAGACTGGGTAAATCGGAAGTATGCTGATGTCTTCTTCTACCTGACGCAGTTCTTTTTGGGTCATGAGTGCTTTAACACGTTCGTCGCCACGCTCATTTTGGTAGTTTTACTAGCCGGGCCCAAAGAAATTCTGGGAGCGAGAAAGAAAAGAGGGAGAGTTCCCAGATTTGCAACTTGAGGCTAAACTGAGCGGCTTTCTTGAGTAAGAGAGCGTCACCTGTTTTTTGATGTGACGGGGCCCCCCAGGAAATACACTCGTCACCCGAATATGGTTGCCGTGGCGACGAACGTGTTAAGCAATACCTTCATTGGCTAAAGCTCATCAGCTCGTTTTATTGCGTAGATACGAAGGCTACCGTATGCAAAGCTCAATTTGTCTTAAAGCAATTTGAGAATGAAAACAGCACTTTTGTTGCTATAATTCTTTAGGATTTTTATTAAACAGATAAAAATAGATTTTTCCTGTTGTAAGTTTGAAATAGTTCTAGGCTTTGTGATTACAAACGGTTTCATAGTCATGATTTGTTTTCATCCAGAAAAATATCGATCCAGCTTCGATGTTTTTTTTACACATTCTCGCTCTCATACATGCGTACAAGATAAAACCTCTAGAAGAAATATCCGAAAAAAAGCTGATTGAAGCAAAACAATCCTCCCGTTTGTTCCCCTAATATACTGCTACCTAATCGAAGCGAATCGAACACATTCGAACTAACGGATTCTCGATTGATTTAGGTCATCCGAAAAATATCCTTATACATATGTACGTATATGCTTAGAACTCCAAAATATTTGCTCTACTGTTTCGTAACAACTAAGGAAGGAAAATTAAGGAAGCATAACTGGATTATGAAATGAAGGACTGATTTGTAAAGTAAAAAAATCTGATCCAGATCAATGAATCATGTAGTTTTGAAAATTTGAGCAGGTAATTTGTGAAAAATATCACATCAGGTAGATTGCTAAAATTCTGTAATTATGTAAGTCCAATGCTATGCTATGGGAAGCTTATGATACAAGCTCAATCTGTTTGGCATGCTAACGTGAAATAGCCTTATTATTCTCCAAACGAGTCCTGCCAAACAGGAACAAGATGTACACATGCAAACAACGAGCCAAAGCATGCACACATACACATCAACGCTATTTGCTACATGATGCCAACCTCCTATATTCTTCCGGCAGGAGGCTGCTTTGGCTCGCTGATGATGATAATGATTATGGATGATGGCGATGTTTAATGAATTCTTCGCCCAGGAAGGGCAACATCGAAAGGAGAGGAAGGGATCCTAGTTGAGAGGTCAGATCCGCGCCAGGCAGGAATCTTTGGCACGTGATGCGCATAATTGTGGAAGTTTGTCGATGGGCTTTTGCGGGAGCCAGCTGGAAATATTGCTAACTGGCCACCACGGGGAAAAATTCCTCCTACTCCTCAGAATCGTAGAGAAGCGTAAGCGGAAGCGGAAATCCTCCAGATTTTTATAAGCCAAAGTGCCAGCCGCCAAGTGTGAAGCGATTCTGAAGAGGCCTCTAATGGACACAAGTTGGACCGAATGATTTTGAGACTTTGATTTAATGGTTCGTCGTTAAGGACTTCCCGGGAAAACATACATTTTTTATCGTTGGAAATCATTCAAAACATCTGAACATTCTCTAATAAAAATTGTAAATAAAATAACTGAAACAGGATCCAAAAGATCGAGAATCGTTACATGAAACAACAAGCAGAGATCGAACAAATTGTGTAGAAAATAATGCAACTCAAGTCTAGTATTATTCTTGAGTTGAAGAAAATTAAAAGGCAGCAAAAAACAAGCTACAGCAAACAGCAAATTATGGTAAAAATTCCTGTTCAGCTGTCAAAATCGTCAAAATTGTCAAAATTGTCAAAATTGTCAAAATTGTCAAAATTGTCAAAATTGTCAAAATTGTCAAAATTGTCAAAATTGTCAAAATTGTCAAAATTGTCAAAATTGTCAAAATTGTCAAAATTGTCAAAATTGTCAAAATTGTCAAAATTGTCAAAATTGTCAAAATTGTCAAAATTGTCAAAATTGTCAAAATTGTCAAAATTGTCAAAATTGTCAAAATTATCAAAATTGTCAAAATTATCAAAATTGTCAAAATTGTCAAAATTGTCAAAATTGTCAAAATTGTCAAAATTGTCAAAATTGTCAAAATTGTCAAAATTGTCAAAATTGTCAAAATTGTCAAAATTGTCAAAATTGTCAAAATTGTCAAAATTGTCAAAATTGTCAAAATTGTCAAAATTGTCAAAATTGTCAAAATTGTCAAAATTGTCAAAATTGTCAAATTTGTCAAAATTGTCAAAATTGTCAAAATTGTCAAAATTGTCAAAATTGTCAAAATTGTCAAAATTGTCAAAATTGTCAAAATTGTCAAAATTGTCAAAATTGTCAAAATTGTCAAAATTGTCAAAATTGTCAAAATTGTCAAAATTGTCAAAATTGTCAAAATTGTCAAAATTGTCAAAATTGTCAAAATTGTCAAAATTGTCAAAATTATCAAAATTGTCAAAATTGTCAAAATTGTCAAAATGGTCAAAATGGTCAAAATTGTCAAAATTGTCAAAATTGTCAAAATTGTCAAAATTGTCAAAATTGTCAAAATTGTCAAAATTGTCAAAATTGTCAAAATTGTCAAAATTTTCAAAATTGTCAAAATTGTCAAAATTGTCAAAATTGTCAAAATTGTCAAAATTGTCAAAATTGTCAAAATTGTCAAAATTGTCAAAATTGTCAAAATTGTCAAAATTGTCAAAATTGTCAAAATTGTCAAAATTGTCAAAATTGTCAAAATTGTCAAAATTGTCAAAATTGTCAAAATTGTCAAAATTGACAAAATTGTCAAAATTGTCAAAATTGTCAAAATTGTCAAAATTGTCAAAATTGTCAAAATTGTCAAAATTGTCAAAATTGTCAAAATTGTCAAAATTGTCAAAATTGTCAAAATTGTCAAAATTGTCAAAATTGTCAAAATTGTCAAAATTGTCAAAATTGTCAAAATTGTCAAAATTGTCAAAATTGTCAAAATTGTAAAAATTGTCAAAATTGTCAAAATTGTCAAAATTGTCAAAATTGTCAAAATTGTCAAAACTGTCAAAATTGTCAAAATTGTCAAAATTGTCAAAATTGTCAAAATTGTCAAAATTGTCAAAATTGTCAAAATTGTCAAAATTGTCAAAATTGTCAAAATTGTCAAAATTGTCAAAATTGTCAAAATTGTCAAAATTGTCAAAATTGTCAAAATTGTCAAAATTGTCAAAACTGTCAAAATTGTCAAAATTGTCAAAATTGTCAAAATTGTTAAAATTTTCAAAATTGTCAAAATTGTCAAAATTGCCTAAATTATCTTTTTTTCACTCGATTATTGCCATAACTCAACGCTTTCTGGCTTTCAAACTCAATCATCTCAATTTTTTAAATTTTGCATTGTCGAACAGGTGATAAATTATTCGTAGCCATTCCTTGAAGCGATTCCGGTCTTCGAAATATCGAACATTTTATCGCTTCATTTCGTTCGAACTTATTAAATATATAAACCCATAGTTTACGAACCGCCTGGTTTTGCTGATAAACGACGATGGCGAGACGCGTCGCGTTCAGAATTTCTACGCTATTCCAATCCCCCTCCAATGCCATTTTTTGGAATCTCACCTTTCCTGAAACTTCATCGCTTGGAGCCTTCAGAAGGTTGATAGAGAAAAAATCGACCTGCTCCGCCCGGAATGAAATGGAATGGAATTTTTATGAACTGCCAAGCAATAAAATCTCCGAATTTCTCGAACAAAATCATGCCTCTCCCATTAGCATAAGCCTAAAAGCTATCAGCAGAACGCACGCCAGAGCTATTAGTGAAACCGAAAATGTGACGGCTGAGGGTTGGGGGTGGAGTGTGAAAATTCGACGGCTAAGGTGAGGTTTCTTCCCCCCTGGAGGGCTTCATCGAGGTTTAGACAGTTATATGAATATCGGGATCGGAAGTTTTGGATTTCTTTTTTTTTTTTTTTGACTGCAGGGAAACCCTCTGCCTGAATAAAGTTTGATGAAGAGATGGAGAAATTCGAAGGACAGAACGCAATCGCAAAATGGCATCAACTATGCTAATTTAAAAGCTTCCTGAATATCCCCAACCATGTAGGAAAAGATGAGAACGACGATGATTGTCGAAGCAGATTGCTTTATTTCCGTGGACAAGCAATCTTTTCAGAATTGTGTCGAGTATTACAAAAACATTGCGAAAAAAAAGCTATGATAAATGAAACACATAGCAAGATTTTTTTCAAAAACAAACGCCTAATTTAACTTATTGTCAACGAATTTTTGAATGATTTTCGTTCCTTTTATTAAATTTAAAAAAAAATCCACCTTCCATGACAAAAAAAATTGAAAAATCCTACCGCTCATTTCCAGTCTTCCCGAATTCAATTAACCCTAACGAACGTCACCCGGAACGGAAATGGGGAAACCACCGATCGAGATCGTCTCGTAAATTGGATAAAACAATCGAATGGCATCGCATCAAAGGATTTTCCGGGGCGGTCTGTTAAAACCGTTTGAATTAACCCTGACAAATCCAAATATCCAAGAAGACAGGCCAAGAACGCAGAAGTAGAAGAAAGGGTAAACAATATTGAAAGTAAAATCGATTTTGTTACTTGAGACAACAAGGGAAGGCGGCAAAACCATTTGTTTTGACAAACTCGATGAATTCACCTTCAAATAAGCTGTGATATTTGCTTGAACATTGAAAAAAAATTCAACATTATTAAAATCTTTGAAATTTTGACATTTTTGACATTTTTGACATTTTTTTATGATTTTTTTGTATTTATAAAATTTTAAAAATTTTTAAAATTTTTAATATTTTTGAAATTTTTGAAGTTTTTGAAAATTTTTAAATTTTTGGAACGTTTGAAACTTTTGTTATTTTTGAAATCTTTGACATTTTTGACTTTTTCGACATTTTTGACATTTTTGTCTTTTTTGTCATTTTTGTCATTTTTGTCATTTTTGTCATTTTTGTCATTTTTGTCATTTTTGTCATTTTTGTCATTTTTGTCATTTTTGTCATTTTTGTCATTTTTGTCATTTTTGTCATTTTTGTCATTTTTGTCATTTTTGTCATTTTTGTCATTTTTGTCATTTTTGTCATTTTTGTCATTTTTGTCATTTTTGTCATTTTTGTCATTTTTGTCATTTTTGTCATTTTTGTCATTTTTGTCATTTTTGTCATTTTTGTCATTTTTGTCATTTTTGTCATTTTTGTCATTTTTGTCATTTTTGTCATTTTTGTCATTTTTGTCATTTTTGTCATTTTTGTCATTTTTGTCATTTTTGTCATTTTTGTCATTTTTGTCATTTTTGTCATTTTTGTCATTTTTGTCATTTTTGTCATTTTTGTCATTTTTGTCATTTTTGTCATTTTTGTCATTTTTGTCATTTTTGTCATTTTTGTCATTTTTGTCATTTTTGTCATTTTTGTCATTTTTGTCATTTTTGTCATTTTTGTCATTTTTGTCATTTTTGTCATTTTTGTCATTTTTGTCATTTTTGTCATTTTTGTCATTTTTGTCATTTTTGTCATTTTTGTCATTTTTGTCATTTTTGTCATTTTTGTCATTTTTGTCATTTTTGTCATTTTTGTCATTTTTGTCATTTTTGTCATTTTTGTCATTTTTGTCATTTTTGTCATTTTTGTCATTTTTGTCATTTTTGTCATTTTTGTCATTTTTGTCATTTTTGTCATTTTTGTCATTTTTGTCATTTTTGTCATTTTTGTCATTTTTGTCATTTTTGTCATTTTTGTCATTTTTGTCATTTTTGTCATTTTTGTCATTTTTGTCATTTTTGTCATTTTTGTCATTTTTGTCATTTTTGTCATTTTTGTCATTTTTGTCATTTTTGTCATTTTTGTCATTTTTGTCATTTTTGTCATTTTTGTCATTTTTGTCATTTTTGTCATTTTTGTCATTTTTGTCATTTTTGTCATTTTTGTCATTTTCGTTTGATTATTGTGTTATTGGTCTGTCATTATTTCTTGTTTTTTTTTTTACTTTTGTATCGGTTTTTGTACATATTTGAATCATTATGTAATCATTTTCTTCTTATTTTCAATTATTCCTTTTAATTTTTTTTTGTTTTTTACTTTTGTATCGGTTTTTGAACATATTTGAATCATTATTGAATCATTTTCTCCTTATTTTCAATTATTTCGTTTAATTTTTTTTTTCTCTTTTTGTTTTGTTTATTTTTAATAAATTTTTGTTAAATTCTTGTGTCAAGTTTGTGTTTCTTTTTGTCCTTATTTGTTTTTTTTTTAATTTTTTACTCATTCTATTCAATGATCATTCCCGAGTCCATTTTTTTTTTCGATATCGTCAATTTTTATTTATTTTTTATTGTGTTTTTTATTTTATGTTTCATATTTCTACACTTCAAATTTTTGTTAATTTTTTTTTTCATTTTATTTTATATTTTCGCCTTTCCATTCAATTTTTTTCAAGTTTTCTCCGTTTTCTCTAGATTTATGTTGATTTCATGTTTTTTTATTTTTCCATTAAGAAAAGTAACCCAGATTACGAAACAAAATCGATTGAGGGTTCCCTCAAAGGAAGCCAAAACTGGTGGCTGGTGGCTCGAAGACGACCAGTTGACGGGAAAGCCTAACTGCAAATAACATTCTCGGAATCCGGATCCCCCGAACTGACGGATGGTTCACTGGCAGACTTGAAAAGCAAAATTGTTGCCCCATCTTCTGCATCCTTTTTCGCATTTCGCTTAGCTTGTAAGTTCATTCTCTTTTTTCCGGAGCCAGCCAGAAGAGCGCCGGAAATGGCAAATGATGAATAAGAAAAATTGTTCCAGGCACCATTTTGCGATTATGTTTTTCTCTGTTTCATTTCGATTATAAAAGCGAGCAGTAGCATCGTCGTCATACCAGCAACGAGTTAGGAGGGATCTGTTTTGAGCCCGAACCCGGGGATCTGCTTTTGATAAGCGAGACCTTTAGCGGTGATATATCATGCGCGAGTGAGGGGTTGAGGGAAAAAAGGAGCCAAAAAATAAGTACCTTGTTTCAAAACAACATGTACACAACAAATTCAGCAACGTTCCAAAGCAAAGTCCAAAGTTGAGCCGAGAGAATGTTCGTGGGCCGGAAAACGCATACAAATTTTATCTTGCGCGTAAAATTTATTCCCTTTCAAGTTTTGTTTCGTTCAGCTTTGTGTATGTGATGTTGTTTTTCCTTCTTCTCCCGGGAAAATTGTGGGTGGGTGGATAATTCTTCAACAGCGTTGTCGAGACAAACGAAAACAAGCGTGTGAAAATTTAACACACACACCCGGACCTTGGCTCAAAATGGTGCAATTCTTCAAAAGTGGCAAATTGAAATACGAACGAGTGTTTTCTGTTCTACTATCTACTAGCAAAAGTTGCACCGGACCGACCCTGGGCTTGGTGGAAGCAGTTCCTTCTGGGTGATTCATACACACCAACAGTTTCCCCCTTATTACAATGTTTTTTTTCAACTTCCTTTGTGACATTAGCGGAACCAGAAGGGACAATTTCTTGGCACAGCCGGAAAATGGCTAAAGCTATTTGTAACTTTCACACATTCCATGTGTACCCATATCATGTCATACTTACTTGGTGGAATTGGTTTTGGTTTGGTAAGAGTTTGAGTCGGCGCGGCGCTTATTTTTCTGTCTTTCCTCTAGTAAACAGTCATTGCTGTTTTTTGAGGGCGAGTTTGGCTGATTCATGATCACAAATTCTTATTGAAGATCATTCAAGTGAATCGTTTTTTTCACATGAAGGTTCCCCGAAACAGCTTTTGACGCATCCAACACTCCAATTTCTATAAAAATTTAGAACATTTCCTGGTTGGTATACCCTTTAATTTAAAAAAAAATCCATTCCGTGGGATTTTTTGTATAAAAAAAAACATTTCTTTGAATTGCCTCAACGGTAAAAAATTTAAATGGCAGTGAAATTTTCCATTGAGTTGATTTAATTCATCAGGAACTTTGGAAGCGTTCAGTCAGGTAAATTCATATCATAATTTTCATTGGATTCGTTTAATGAACCGGTTTTAACGTGCAATATTGTTTGTCATAAGAGTCTTATGAAATTCTTACTGTTTAAATCTTATGGAAAATAGAAGAAACGGAAAAAAGAAAATATAATGAACACATTTATTCATGCCATCAGTTTATTCATCGTTCTTCACTGCTCATGAAGTTTTTAAGCATTTCTTGGTGAGATGTAATTGTGATTTTTTTAACAGTAAGTAGGAGGTAAGTTTTTCTTATAAACGTGAAATATATTTGTAAACTTAAATACATTTTCTGGTTACATCTTTTCTGGTTGCTTACCGGCAACAAATGCAAAGTTTATTGGAACCCGTTGTTGTTGTGCTGCTGATGATCACTATTGCTAACAAATTTGCCAAAAAAATGGAAAATTCAAATATTTTGAATTTTTATTATTATAGGTGAAATTTCCTGTTTCTTAAGACCCTCTCATGAAAAAAACGAAATCCTCTCATTGAAGAAGGTGTGTTTTTCTCAAGGCGCCAGTTTATAAGAGAATTATTTGGCATACTCAAGAGTATTTATCTGATTGTAGGACTCCTACTGCCAGTGCATCATTCTCTTTCTAACGATTTAATGCTAAATTTTTAATGAAAGGTAACGTGTACAGTTGCGTTCAAAAAAGAATGAAATCGCGTGAAGCTGCGCACCCACTTCCAACTTTGACAAGCTGCCATTTCTCTCTCGGTTGATATTTTTTCATGAAAATTTCACACAATCTAGTTCAACTATTTAACTAACACTCCACAAATTTTGAAGTCTTTACAATAACGGGAGACAAAGATAGAGCTATTTCCGTAAAAAAGGGAAATTTGGAGTTGCTTCACTAAACTTGCTGTATCTTCGACAATTTGCATTGAAAAATCTTGAAATTTGGTCAAAAGATGTAAAAATGTTCGATCTAATACCAGGCCAAGTTTCGTCAAAATCGATGAACGTGATCAAAAATGGTGCCGGGTAGAAAATCAGATTCATTATCGCCCAGCAGACGATTTCATTCTTTTTTGGACGGATGTTTGTATGGAAAACATCGTAATCCATGTATTCTTGGTTTTTACTTTAACAAATTCAAAATTTATCACAAAGAATGTTGTAAATTGATAAAAACTTCATTCGTGCTTTGTTTCGGAAGAGAAAATTTTTCAACAGAGTTCGAAATAAGAAGAACAGAGATTCAGAAATGACTTGCTAATTATTCCGATAAACAAATTTGATCCACAATTAAAGCGAGTATTCAATTCGCTCTTGTGTTTCAATACCAGCCCTGTTCGAACAATTTCTCTTCAGAAACAAAGCACGAATGAGGTTTTTATCAATTTACAACATTCTTTGTGATAAATTTCGATTTTGTTAAAGTAAAAACCAAGAATACATGGATTACGATGTTTTCCATACAAACATCCGTCCAAAAAAGAATGAAATCGTCTGCTGGGCGATAATGAATCTGATTTTCTACCCAGCACCATTTTTGATCACGTTTATCGATTTTGACGAAACTTAGCCTGGTATTAGATCGAACATTTTTACATCTTTTGACCAAATTTCAAGATTTTTCAATGAAAATTGTCGAAGGTACAGCAAGTTTAGTGAAGCAACTCCAAATTTCCTTTTTTTACGGAAATAGCTCTATCTTTGTCTCCCGTTATTGTAAAGACTTCAAAATTTGTGGAGTGTTAGTTGAATAGTTGAACTAGATTGTGTGAAATTTTCATGAAAAAATATCAACCGAGAGAGAAATGGCAGCTTGTCAAAGTTGGAAGTGGGTGCGCAGCTTCACGCGATTTCATTCTTTTTTGAACGCAACTGTACATGAGTAAATTTAAACTTTGAAAATTGAATAATTTGTACTGAAAAATCAACCAAATTTGTCTTTCCACTGCACAATCAAGCCTGCTAACTGGTTTTGTGCTAATTTATAAAAAATATTATGAAGCAAAAAGATGTTGACGTTTCAGAACAAAATATTGAAACAATCCTCATAGTTCAAATGTTAAAATTATTGGTGTTAGGCATAAATGGCAGCTCGCTGTTAAATTCCCGGAACATTTTTTACTCATGTAAACGTTACTTAAAAATTCTGCAAAAAATCATGGATGAGTTTTGAACCAAAGCAAAGCTTTTCAGATGCCACGGTTAAAGAAATTCAAAAATAAACCCAAATCGACTCAGTTTATTGAACATATTTATCGATTTTCTGTTGTTTTTTTTAAACCGGCCTTTAGACGGGGTTCAAATTTCTTGTTTTCGCTACCTTCTATGTATAAAATGTTTTATATTAATAAACTAAATCCAGAATGGTGGAAAATTAAAGATCTTACTTTTGATAACTATGTAAGATAACGACGCACATTGACCAAGAATTTCTGACTCTACCAAAATGTTAATTTTTCGGAAAATAGGATATGTTTTATTTTCATGGTCGGGGTGCTTTTAAGAGGATTAGTACAATTAATTTTTTGGTTTTTTCATAAAGCAGCAAATTAAAGCAGACAATTTTTTCAATTATTTTTCCGTAAAAGTATATCATCATGCTCAAATTAAAAACTTTAAAGAGAATCGACTTTTTTCGTGAGGTAACCTTTAGATAAATTTAAATTCTAAATTTCTTGATTCACTTTTAATTGCAAATCCCGAATTTGACAGAAATCAGCTAGAATCCCTATTCTTTTTAGAAAAAAAATGAAACTAACTAGACAATTTTAATTGAGAAAATGCATTCAAATTTTAGAATCACAGAAGCAGTAAAAATTTCCACAACAGCTTTGATCTTTCCATCTATTAATATTTTCCGTCTGAATAAGGTTGCCCAATTTTTTTCAGCACGTATCCGGTCCCTACAAATTCGGCCAAATTTATTCGAAAGCCTGTCGAAATCCGAGGATTTGATTCAAAATTAACGACAAAAAACCGGGGAGTATATTGGCGAACTTTGTCAACACGTAAAAATTACTCAAAAAAACAAGAGAAAAATTGAAAAAAAAATATATTAAAACTTATAGACAGATTTTAAATCGTTTTTAAGGCTTCCAAAAAACCTTTTATGATTATTTTTATAAAACATGCTCACAAAACTTCGTTTTGGAGACAAAAATTAAAAAAAAAATACAGCTCAATTTTTTTTCTCTGTTTGATTTGGGAAAAGAAATGAATAAATCCGCGCTAAATCCGGGCATTTTTCAATGAAATCTGGGGTACCGGGCCGGGCTGGAATGTTTCCAAATTTTGTTTTAAATATCTGCGCAAACTCGGGTAAAACCGGGCAATATGATAACCTTAGTCTCGAAATTCTACTTTGAATTCCATATTTCATCGTAATGATAGAGTAATGGTAAAAGATACCCTCTTCGGGGAACATACAACAACGGAAATGAACGGAAACACGGGTTTCCTCCCGCATACGAAAAACAACATCCCTGGTTTAGATTTTTATTTTGGAAAACTTATAAAATAGGGATAAAGAGCATGTTTTGCACTTGCCAGCAATTTGAGCTTTTTTAAGTGAATTTGATACAGCTTTTCTCAGAAAATTTAACTTTTAGGGCTTTTAAAATTTAACCAGAAACTACGCTACAACTATAATTGAAATTTTCCAGAGTGATTGTTGAAAAATAAAAATAGTATAGCTGGAGTTTAAAAAAAAAATCATCGATGGGTTGAAAAGTTGCCCGAGGTACACTATACGAGGAATGGAAAAATACCATTTCTATAGAATTTTTAACCGTTCATGGGAAAAATTCCTTAATCATCCACAGATCAATAATTTCAACCAATAACGAAAAGCAAAATATGAATTAATGATTTATTTTTGAATTTTTAGGTGAAGTGTCGTTTCTGAGATAGTGCACTTTAAATGATAAAAGTTCAAAGAATCCGATTTTCGCAGAATTGTGTAAACCACACATACTTTAGAGTAAGGTTGCCAAATTTTTTTCAGCACGTATCCGGGCTGAACAAATTCGGGGTATTTTATATAAAAACCTGGTAAAAACCGGGCATTTGCTATCAAAATTGACTACCAAAAATCTGGGCAAATTCGATTTAAAAGAAATACATTTTTGCTCGTCAAAATTTGTCGGAATTTGTTGAGCTATAAGTGTTAGAATCAAAACTCAGATTTTGAATTCATAATCAGCCCATTGAAAAATAAGCTATGGAATTATAAAATAAATCGTATCATGAAATTTGTGTGTGTTTGTTTCCAATTAAAAATCACTATTTTTATTTTAGTTTCTAGCCTGGCTAGTTTTCAAGATTAACACTTATAAAATCGTCAAAAGTGAAAAGTGAAGACTGTGCATATTCTGATGCTGAGGAAAAACTATCCCAAAAACACCAGACAAACGGATTTTATCCATGAAAAACCCGATTTAATACACTTAACAGTGGATTGTAGCCTTTCTTACAGTCTATAAATTATATTTGGATACACATGACACAAAGTAATAAATTAATGGTTTGGCTTGTAAAAAAGTGATACGTGATTCAAACAGCTATTTCACTGTTATCGAGCGCACACATAATATATGAATGCATTTTGTTGATGATTGATTTACATTTTACATTTTCGTCATTTTTGTCAATTTTGTTTTTTTTTGCCAATTTTGTTTAATAAACTTTTTCAATTTTCTGTTTCATCAATATTGACAATATATTTTATCAATTTTGTTTACTCAACATAGACACAGATTTTTCTGTTTCATCAATTTGACCTACAAGTTCTGCCAATTTGATCATTTTTTCAATTATCTCAGTTTTTTTCAATTTGATCATTTTTTCAATTTTGTCAACTTTGTCGATTTATTTCAATTTTGTCAATGAGGTCAAATTGATGAAACAGAAAAAAACTGTCCAAATTGACCATTTTGGCCACATTGACAAAATTGACAAAATTGAATAAACAAAATTGACAAAATTGATAAAAAATATTGTCAATAATAAATACCGAAAATGTAAAATGTAAATCAATAATCATCAAAATGTATTAAAATATTATGTGTGCGCTCGATAACAGTGAACTGCTGTGAATTGCGGATCAATTTTTATGCAAACCAAACATAAAATTTCTTAATTACTAGCTCAACCCAATTGCCCTTTAAATGTATACTAGTAATAACGCCCCTGACAGGTATGCTAAGAAATTTGATTTCTATATTGATTCATTTTAGTAAAAGTCTAAAGCTGTTTCAAGAAAATCGCGTTGAAAGTAATTAGGTTTAAAATGTAGGTCTTTAAACGGTACTTTTTCACCCAGCTGACAATTCGATTTGTTAACATTTGGCCGCACGCCCATTTTGAAAAAATTGATATCACTGCTGCTCTCATGCTGGGTAGGGAAAATAGAATCTTATTGGAAAAAATAATGTGATACTGGGATCAACTCATCAAGCAGTAGCAGCGGCTGTAAACGCAATGATTTATGCAACAACAGTACGCAGCTTTTTGGCTTGCCTGCAGTTCATGTTGAAAAAAAAACACCATTTGAATATTATCTTAGCTGAAGATAACCATCTGTTAAAAGGGTTTATCTATTTTAAAACAGATTTTTTAGATATTCCCATATTTTAACTACAAATTAGATTAAACTTTAGAGGTTTTCATAAAAATGAGAACAATTCAGAGTTTTAAAAAAATTAAAACGGTCTTTAGAAAATCAGGACAAATCCTGATAAATCAGGATACGTGGCACCTCTAAGCACAAGATAAACAACAACAACAACTGAACAATTGTAATGCACGTCGGAGGTGCCAGGTTTCTTGATTTTTCAGAACTTGTCCTGACTTTCAAGAGGTTGTCCTGATTTTTCTAAAACTTTCGAATTGTCCTGATTTTGGAAAATTTGTTTTCAAAATGTACTGAATTGTCCTGGATGTCAAAAAAATCTCAAATCACAATCGAATTTGTAATTGAACTATGAAAATTACGAACAAATCTGTTATGTCCTGATTTATGACAAAACAATCTGGCACCAGTCTTCACGAAAACATGTACTGAGTTCAACTTGAGTGCGGAAATCCAGGCGCAAGTTTTCTTTGAACTTGCACAACCTGCTCGAACCTGAACACATTTTTTGTACCCGAGTGCGCCCCGATGTTCGTACTTTGGTTCGCTTCGGGTTCGTACCGAGTAAGTGGCTGGCAGAACTGAGATTTAATGTGTCTGCCTGTGTATGCCTGGGTAGGTATTAAATGCGGTATGAATTATTTTCTTCAGTTAGTTTTTCTATCGTTTGTGCGAATGTTATTTAATTTCTCTGTTGTTTTTTGCGTTTTTTGAACATTTTTGGGAATGGGGTGGTAAAACCGATTCAAATATATGTGGTTGGTTTTTAAAATTCTTGATGAAATTTTTTTGTTCGTTGGCAAAAAAACGAAAAATTAATTGGTGGTTAAAAATTTTCGGACTACAAAACATTATTTTTTAACCTCTTTTTGCATTTAGAAGGTGAATGAACTTGTTTCTGATAATCTAAACATCATTTTAGCGTTTGATTAACAGATGGTGTTGTTGATAATGATGAATTTATGAACGAAAAAAAAACTATATAAATCGGATTTTATTTCATCGACGGAAATTTTATTGATGACTTTAGATTTGATAGTAACGATCTTTTTTTTTTGTTTTGTACAAAACTTGAATGTTGTTACAAAACAAATATTTCAAGTGATTATTTATCATAATCGGTTAGAAAAGAAGTTATGGCCAAGGTTGTCGAAATCGCAGAATAATCTATAATTTTAGAAAATTTTGAGCATATTTTCGTCACAGATCCTGTGTCATATTATACAATATTTTACAGATTTTAGAAATTTTGTATGCTCTTCCAAACAATTAAATATTTATATTCCATATTTACTAAGGATTTCTGACTCAAATTCATGAAAATGTTATAAAGTTAACACTGTTTATTGACTACAATGATATGTATTGTAAAAATAAGCATATAGGACATGTTCTTCAGTGAAAATCGTATTTAAACATTAAAGAATCTTGTCACAGAATTTTGGAGTCAAATATCAGAACTACAGAACTTTGTGTTAAAACACAGAAATTTTTCCGGAAACCGTAGTTATGATTACTTTAAGATAATAGTAATATAAGCATTTTCAAATGATTTAGCAAACCATAGCGCAAAATAGAGTTACTAATCTTAGTACAG
Organism: Uranotaenia lowii; assembly: GCF_029784155.1. Lineage (NCBI taxonomy): Eukaryota > Metazoa > Arthropoda > Insecta > Diptera > Culicidae > Uranotaenia > Uranotaenia lowii. The sequence goes on from NC_073693.1 coordinate 27,953,866, forward strand.
GAAGAATAAACCTGGTAAATCTAATCCGTTCAAAGCTAAAATTAATCATTGGCTTACCAGAAGGTCACTATCCTAGTCAAGCTAAATCCGACCATCAGAAGGCGTTGAGATTGAGCCTGAAGCGTGAATGAGATTAAGAAATATTTTGCTCGGGAGACCGATGTTTTATTAATAACTTTTTTCTCCACTAGCCGATTGATTTTTGTAAGTAATTTTCTCAAAGCCTAAATCAAGGCAAATATTTTACCCCAAGACAGCATCACGATTGGAATTGAAACAAAAAAGTTACCCAAGATGCTCAAGCGCTTGCACTTTCTGCATTTGATTCCTTTTCCTGGCTTCTGAACATGGATGCGCGCACACGGGTTCACACCCGGGTTCGAGCACGTGCTCGAACTTGCACCCTACACTTTGAGTGCGGTGAGTTTAAATGGGTGCGAATTAAACTTGCGTCCAAAATTTGTGTGCAGTAAGTGCAAAAACTTGCGTGCACTTCGCACCCAAGTTGTACCGTAAAGATTTTTTAAAAGGGCACATTTTTTGCCATATTTGAAAAATTTGTCAGGCTTGTAAAATTTATGAAGTTTGTGATTGTTGTCATTTTTGTTTTTTTTTTGTATTTCTTATCAATTTTGTCAACTATGCAAATTTGGTCCAATTTGTAATTTTTGACGATTTTAACAATTATGTCATTTTCGTAATTATAGACTATTTTGAAATTTTTTGTAAATTATGTCAGTTTTGTAAATTTGTTTAATTTTTCTCTATATTGATTCTATTCTGATTCTGTCAATTTTGCATATTTTGAAAACTTTTTCAGTTTTATGATTTATATTCATTTTATCTATCCAGTTTTGTCAATTTTATATGTTAATGTTATAATTTATGTCAATCCATTCAAAATTGGTTAATTTTGGCCAATTTTTGTCAATTTTTCCCATATTTGCGAAATATGTCAGGCTTGTTAAAACTTGATTAAAGTTTGTGAATGTTGTCTATTTTGTAATTTTTGTCAATTTTATCAATTATGTAAATTTGATACACTTTGTAATTTGAGAAAATTTAAACAATTGTCATTTTTGTAGTAATTGACTATTTTGACATTTTTGTCCATTATGTCGGTTTTGTAAATTTGTTTTGAAAATCGTCTAGCGCTGGATTGCATCTGAATTTTTGGATTTTAATCTGAATTCTGAAACTCACTATTGGACCCGATTTTTTTAAATAAGTTTAAACTCAGAAATACTTGAAAGTCCAGGGAATTCAACATTTTGAAATTAACACGTCTGTACAAAAAACCACTTTAAACTTTAAAACAGTTTATAGAATTAAATTGGGTGAAACTTTTTGTTGATGCATTTTCTTTTGAACGCGAAATTACGCCTATTTTAAATGGGATTTTTTTATCCGGGTAGGGCCAATAGATAGCGTCGATTTTTTAAATAGAATGTGATTAGATGTTCCGAAGTTTCAAAAGCGTTTTTTTTTTCGAGCTAACTGATAGTTTCGCCCTTATTAAATGTTACGCTATGTTTGTTTACATTTGGTGCGTTCGCCCTTTTTCAAACTAACTACAAAATTATCTAACAAATTTACGCTTGCTTCGACGTATCGAAGCCAGCCATCGCTGCACAAAAATGCGGTGTTGAATCCTACACCCATCGGTTTGATATGGCAAGTTCGGGGTTGTACCCCTTTATAAACTCCATATTACCATAATATGACTTTGAAGCTTCGGCTTCAAAATGTTTGAGACCGGTTCGGTTAACACTGAGCTGGTACTAAATTAAAAATTGTTAAGATATAAGATTTCTTACTCTTTCTTACCGCTCGTTTTGTCGTCATGAAGACATCATGAGTGGGAGTGGAGTGCGCCCATCGTGTAGCGAATAGCGTGTGGCGAGCGTGCCCAGCGTGTATATGACGTCATATACACGATAATCTTCATTTTAGTGATTGTTGGTTGTGGCTAGCAAGCCAAATTGACACGTTTTTTGGAGTGATGATTTGATGATAATCACTATGAAAATTTATTTTTTAAACTATTTTGTTTTTTTTTCTTTCTTTTATACATTGAAGAGGGAAAAAAAATCAAATTTTTTAAGACAAAAATCATTTTTTATTGTACTTCCCAGTTTCGCAAAAACGTGTTGACAAAGTTTACAAAAATTCACACAAATACACACAAATACACTGACATCGTCTGAACTCGTCGAGCTGATTTGAAAGGTATATCTAAGACCCATATTAATGATCTCCCAAATCGACCGATAACTCTACCTTTCTGAAAGAAAGGCAAAACTATTCACAGTAAGCTAAACACAACACCTTTGTTATAACAAAACACGATTTAATTCGGAAACATTTAAAAACAGATTAAAAGACAGCTTCAAAACGACCAGCCGAGTCGACCTCAACAAGAAAACGAAACTTTTTAGGTAAATTTCACATATTTGTAATCGGTAAAATATTTTATAAAAATACATTTTCAGTCCCTGAAGAAGATCCAAAACGGATTGAAACGTTGGATTTATAAAAACAAAAATCGTTTTTGCTTAAAAAAGACTACAAGCCGGAATTCCCATAGGAAAAACAATATATTCAGTCGAACCCATACACAAAAAAAAGGAAAATTGGTCAGAATGATGAAGAAAAAATCAAAGTAAAAATAAATTCAAATAAATTCATAGGTATTCCTATTATTATCAATAACTTATCTCAAATTGGCTTGTGATATAGCTCAGTTGGCAAGTCTGTTGTCTCCTGAGCGGATGTCCGCGAGTTCGAGCCCAAGAGTAAACATCGAACACAGTTGTACCGGATAAGTTTTTCAATAACGATCCGCCAACTGTAACGTTGATAAAGTCGCGAATGCCATAAAGATGGTAAAACGACTATAATCGAAACAAAAAAAAAAATATCTCAAATATTTGTTTTTTTCTAATGTATAGTTGCATAAAAAAAAAATCAATAAAATTTTACTGTGTAATCCTTGCGTTGTTTCGAAGAAGAGAGGAAAATGTTGATAATTGATTTTAAATTAAAATTTTTGGCTTTTCACGGTCTAAGATTTAAATCAAACATATTTTAATTTGAAATACCCGACGACTTGACCATTTTTTTTGGTTTTTCCCAAGGGAATTATCTGTCTGCAGTTTTTGACAATATGTTTTTTCAACGGTAATAATAAAACAAAAAAAATTTAATAAAAAAAACGACAACAAATACATAAATGACAACACCCAGTTTTACATAATTGTATAATATTGTTTATCACATCATAATCTCAATTTCATTCAGAAAAAATAAACTCTATTCACACAGGAAAGACAGTTGCAAATCGTGGTGAAAATAGATAAAAACCCAACAAAGTAAAACCAATCAGCGTAAATACTTAACAATTCGACTATAAATCTTTTTAAAATAAGGCATTTGAAAGAGGCAATTTTTCTTTCCATCTTGAATCAATCATAATAAATGTGTAAGACTTAATTAAGCCTCAGTCAACTCATTGACAATGCAAATTATTCAAAATTCAAAAAAATGTGAGATAGTTCTTACAAAAACAACATCAACATTCTTCGAAACACTCTGAAATATTTCTGAATGTCCCATTTTTAAAGATTTTGAGTTAAGAAGAAAGATTTTGGAAGAAGAAAAAAAATCAGGCCAAAAAATTTAAGAATACTTTTGTTTTATTTTTTTTTTCTCATATACCCCAATACAAAATGTATGAAAAAATATAAACAAGAAGGCTTTTAACTTTTTTCGCTAAGTACAAAACAACTGATTGTCTTCTGAAAAATTGTTTTAAGCCCTAAAATCTTCTCATTTAATAAGCTTTAAGATTTTCACAGTGTTGTCAGAATTTATAATGATTTTTTTTAAATTTTCATTTTTTTCACAAGTTTTTCAACTTTAAGGCGTTTAAGGGTCGCTTTAAAGTTGTCCATTCAAAGTGAAATTTGGTACAGTTTGTTATCTTGAAAAAATGATCAATAATTAGTGATGGAAGGATCAGTGCAATTTTGGGTTTTGAAAACGACCATATAGCTGAGGGCCACCCTAATGTGCATAAACGTATGAGCCTAAAAAAATAAATTTTACAGTTCAACTAGAACAAATAATGTCAAATATCCATTCAAACAGATGTGGTTTTGAAACATTCCGCTTTATTGAACTACCCTGAGAATGTTATTCATGAATTTATCAAAGTATAGTTTTTTTTGTTTATTTTTCTCATGCCTTTTTAATTTGACACTATGGGGGTATTCTGGTGTTCATTATTTTACATTATAAGTTAGCTGTCAAATTAAACAAAACTTTCTGAATACAAATTCAATTAATTTTGGTTCCAAAACTCTAGGCAACCCCTCTTCAAAATTGCTTCCTGAATCGGTAGTTTGACATTAAGATGGTATCAAATTCCAGTGTACCACACCTCGAACGAAAAATGACTTTGAATATGTTGCCATGCAATTTTAGTTCGATGGGATGATGAGGTTTTGTAGCCGTGGTCTTCTTGATGATAATAGCTCCCTCAATTATTTCATACTGCTTGTCGTTGTTGTTGTCGTTTTATTTAATTTTAAGGTGATTATCATTCTTCAAAATAATTAAAAAAAAATAATTTTTTTTGACCTACAATTTACTTGCTCTATGTATAAACGAATCGCTTCCCCATTTTTTTTCAACCCCTTGTTTCAGTTGACAGCAGAACACGGTGTCACAAATTGGCGCCTGTCAAGTGAATTGGCCTCAATTAAATCAAATCGATTAAATGGTTGCCATTTTTTGTTGTTGTTCCTCGCTTCTTTTCCGATGCTGCCCAGCCATAACCCATTAAAAGCACCTGACCACCCTCCATTGGAAATTGTAAAAAAGGCGAGGGGTTTTGCTGAACTAATTTAAACTGGCTGGTCCAGTGGTTCAAATTTTCCGGAACTTTTCTGGGAGAAAACAGGGGCAGATAAAACTTATTGATCCGCACACAAGTGTGCTTCTAATGGTTTTGTGAAATCTGAAGATTGACTCGACAAAAGCTCTTCGGCTCCGCACTCCCTATTGGATTACGTGTGAAAACGATAAAAGACAGCGTCCTGATGATTTCCTTTTAGGTAGGACTATGGTATCGGGAAAATTCAAGGGGTGTGGGGCGAGCGAGCCTTCTCGTCCTTGCAGTTTGCTTTCCGAAACTTCTCAAGATGTGTTTCGTGGAAAAGCTGGCAACTTAACCATCAAATGGGCTTTAAGCGTTTGCACGTCTTAGACTTGGGAGGGGTGGCACTTATTGCCTTCTTGTTCTTCTTACTTCGACGCTCCGCTCAAGATCTAATGGCGTATAGTAAAAGCAGTGAGCAGTGAGTGGCTAAGCTCGGTTCCAGTTAATGCCATCAGGGCAGATTCTGCTCGAGTCTCGAGTCCGGATCCAGATCCGGAACGAGGAAAGTCATGGATGGATTTTCCGGGCCAAGTAGTAGAAGGGATAATCTAATTTTATTTCGATTTCTGTCGTCCGCCGTCGTTCAACCCATCTTAGATGGGATGGGATGTGGAGCTGATTATTATTGCCCCCACACCGTGCCTAAATTGGATTCGAGAGCTTAGGCAGTTAAGTCCTTCTAGAACCAATATGGTGTAGTTTCGTTCCTAGAAGTAGGTACAATGTGCTACTTGGAGAAGAGTAGATTATCGGTATGAGCTTCTTGAAATTTTAAAAAGATAAACATCGGAGCTTATTATCGAAGGTTCTGAGAATGTTTGAGAGAAGGGTTTTGAATTGTGATTTGAAACTGACCTTCTTTAAAAATACACAATTCTACTGTGAAAATATGTTAAGGGCATTTGATGTCCATTCTATTTTTGGTATTTGAAGTAAATGGGCAAGAATGATTAATTTTAATTTAAGACTTTTTCATGAGCCTTTTTTTCAAATGATTTAAATTTTATTTTCATACTTGTATACCTATTCAAACAAAACTTAACTCTGCAAAAAAATATATTTAAAACAACGTACCGTAATCCTGGGTAATATTGATCACTTTTTTCAATATTTTTCGATTATAATTCCTGTTACGGGAAATGTGGCATGTTTCATATTTTTTTAAACCAGTACTGGACTCTTATTAAAGTAAAACATGGTTTCAGAAATTGATTGGACTTCCTTAAATTTGTTCTTAAAATCGTTTTCGTCGCTGTTCAGGAATTGATGCTTTGGGGTAACATTAATCAGTTTCCATTTTGACGGTTTTAACGAGTTTTCTTTATCATAACGGATACAAAACAACTTCAAAATTGTATAAAAATTCTAATTTATCAATTTTACCTTGCTTTTAACGTTTTCTTTTAAAAACAATTATAATCCCAAAAAAAAACAATAATGCTGCTTACATCTAGGGGCAAAAATTATAATAATTACTAAATAGTTTTAGCTTCAAAATAGAAATGAAATTTTACCTTCACACATTCTTCAATGCTCACCAAATATTTCCATTTTCATTTTTTTTTCATCAAAGTTTATCATTTAATAGGATTCCAATCCATTTGACCAATAAGGGCTTACTCTTGGAAAATGTCCTTACTTTTTGAATATCAAAATTTTATCATTAAATGACTGTACAAATAGCGCTTTAACTATACATATACAAAGAATAAAAGTTGTTCTTCTCACATTCAACCACCCTTTTGCTTCTAAATACTTTTTGGTATCATCAGGAGAGCTGTTCGTTTGCGAGCCATGAAAAAAATTGATATTGTAAGATTTTGAAATTACATTTTACTAACAGAAAACAATTTCAAATGCAAACCAAATTTTGTTTATTTGATGTATGTATGTATGTATGTATGTATGAGAACCCACCAGTGGCTGATAGGTCTTTCGACCCGAGGCGGTACGGGAAGTCTCGATCGCGCATTCAGATCTTGTTCATGCTTAACTCATAAACAATAATTGCAGCACAACCAAGGGGTCCGTTACCACTGGCTTGGGACAGGTTTGACTCATCTTACTCCTTTCCAACTGTTCGAAACATATAAAGAATCCTGCAAAGGTGTCTAAGTAACCTACTCAAGATTCCAAATTTGCCGAGATACTCCGGCTGGCTTGAACCCACAATCCATTGTATATCAGTCTTCCGATCATTTGATGTCCTGTCCAATCTTCCCGCGAATCCCCAATAACAGAGTTAAGCAGTTATGAAAATATGAATATAATTTGAAAAAAAAAGTTACACATTTTAAACATCTTACCATTTTAAAAGGATTCTAGAATTTCTTCTATTACACAGGAGAAACACTCTACCTCATGGAACAGCCGACAGAATTCCGGGAAGGTTGAAATTTTTCATAGATTGGACGTTGTACATTTGGTTGAACCAGTTTATGCTTGATTTGAACTTTTCACTATCCACTTTTTCACCAATTTTACACTTTTTTGGTATTAAAACTTGCAGGAGCAAAAAAATCTGCTCCACAGTCGGTCAAACAACCACCCAAGCTTTCACAGATGGATCCGGCAAAAAACAGATTGAAAAGACCCGGCTTTTTGTTCCCCAACCAGTACGATTATTATTATACTATGCGGTAACAGCTTTTTGTGAAAAATATCTATAATTTTATCACTAAAACTGATTAGAAAAATAAAATTTTCACGTGCGCTTCCACCAAGTCAACGCTTGCTTCTCAAACCAAATTTTGTTTATTTGATACTCAATTAATAGGCTTTCAAACGTAGAAAACAGTTTTCAAAAATTTAAACTATAGACTAAGTAATTGACGATAATGTGGAAAAATTTATAAATGGTCAAAGTTACCCCGTTTTACGGTATCAAAAAACATTGCTGACAACAAAAGCATTTATTTCTGATGCAAATTTGTTCCATGACTTTCGATTCAATTTATTTGTGAAGATTTTGTTTAAACTTAAACTCATCTAATTTAGTCCTGATGATAGCTAATAACATTTTTGACGTTGGTAACTCCAAAGCATAGAGGAAAATTAAACTAATAATCAATAAGAACAACAACTTACTGTAATGAAAACAGAAATGCGCTATGTGTTTTTCTAACTCAATCCTCCAGAATGTGTGCAAAGGTTTTTTAAATATTTTTTCATCGATTGCAAATAGCTTAATCAAAAATATATGTTTGTAAATAAGGTCATTATGCTGCAACAGTAGTGGTTTAAATCGCAAAAAAAAATCGACAAAATATTAACAAATCACTCAAACGTCAATCTTGGGCCACATGAAGAGAAATTTGCCAAACGTGCCTGTGCAAAAAAAAGCAAATATGATCGATCGTATGCAGCTTTAAATCTTCAATACAAAATCTAGCATCTTGTTTGATCAGTTGAGTGGTACACGAAAAGAAAAATAAAATAAATAAAATAAATCAAATAAAATTAAAAATGTAGCTTAAATTTGGAGAAATATACAAAAGTAATGCTTAAAGACATACGTTTTGCTTCTCAAAATACCATCCATTTTGACTTTTTTTTACATTTCATAGAAGTAAAGAATCAAACGAAAAAGAAAATTTCAGATAACTCACATTTCCCTTTAAAGGGGGGGTAGGGTCTAACGGGTATAAAAAAACACCATTTTCACGATTTTTTTCTAGAGCTATCGTTCAAACAAATGTATTCAAATTTTTTGCATTATACAAAGCATTGTTAAAAGATAATAATAATAATAATAATAATAAATCCGTTTATTTTCCATCTAAATTTGTTATGATACAATCAATTTCTAATATTACATATAATGAGTTTAGTTTACACCTTTCTTCATTAAGTTGTTCTTGAACAGTCTTTGCAAATATTGAGTATTTTTAAAAGTGTTGATTTTAATTCAAGGAAAAATATAAAAAAAACCTTTGATTCTTTATAACAAGAGAAACACAACAAACTATAACTACTTAAATAATATCACATTCACAAAGTTAAATCCCTTAAAATAGGGAAGCTTGAGCTAGCACATCTCTGATTATAATTTGAGCTAAGTCTATCACAGAATTGGTCTAGCATTTCGACATTGCTAAGTACATGAAGATCGTCGGTTCCGTACCATCGAGGGAGGTTATGTATAATTTTGAGGCATTTGTTTTGAAAAACTTGTAGCTTTTTTCGATGATACATGGCGCAATTTGACCATACTGGTGAAGCATATGTCAAAGTTGATCGGAATGCAGCTTTGTATAATAATTTTTTATTACTAAGATCTAGTTTAGATTTCCGATTTATGAAACAATAGAGCATTTTGAAAAGTTTTTCAGACTTTTCTAAGGTGTACTGTACGTGTTTTTGAAACGTCAGCTTTTTATCAAGGACTAATCCTAAATATTTAACGTCATCTTTCCAAGGTATCTCTTGCCCATTTATGTTAAGATTACTTGAAGGTAATTTTCTTCGGCTTCTGCATCTTGTGAAAAAGATGGCTTCACATTTGTCCGCATTAATTTTAATTTTCCATCTTTTGCAGTAGTTAACGTATTCATTCAGGCTTCTATCTAAATTTGTAATCACTTCAGTAGGTTCTGAAGATGACGAGCTAATAGCTACATCATCTGCAAATTGGTATCTTATGCATCCTCCGAAAACTGGAATATCATTGGTAAAAATATTATACAACATAGGAGATAATACACTTCCTTGTGGGACGCCTGCAGGTATTCTGTAGGATTCTGATAGAGCAGCACCCACTGAGACAACAAAGTCTCTTTCCTTAAGAAAAGACCAAATAAGATTAATAATGAATGGTGGGAAATTTCTAATAATCATTTTGTATAGGAGTCCTTTGTGCCAAACTGTATCGAATGCTTTTTCGTTGTCCAACAGTACAAGTCCTGTAGATTTCTTAAAATCTCGATAGTTTTTAATTTTTTTAACTAAACGGTCCAGTTGATTTACAGTCGAATGTTCAGATCTAAACCCAAACTGGAACGATGGTATGATTTCATTTTCCGAAATATGTTTATTCAAACGATTTAGCAAGACTTTTTCGAAGATCTTACTAATGCTACTCAATAAACTGATAGGACGGTAGTTTTTTGAACTTGTTAGATCTTTGTTTGGTTTCGGAATCGCTATCACCTTAGCATGTTTCCATGTCAAGGGAAAATAATTCAGACTTATACACCAGTTGAAAATAAAAGTTAGTAACACTAAAGCCTTTTTTGACAATCGCTTTAGACATCTATTGTTGATCTTGTCAATTCCAGGGGATTTACTATTCTTTAGTTTTTTAATCAAGGTAGAAATTTCTTTTGGTTTAGTTAAAAATTGAGGCTCTGGTCGAGTAGCTATGTGGTTGGCTAAAAACCCTTCTACAGTTGAAAAGACTTCTTGTTCGATAGAACTAAGTTCGTTAAAGGTAGTTAAGTGTGCTTTAGCAAAGTGACGCCCTATTTCGTCACATTTCTCTTGGTCTGTTATTAGAACTTTGTCATCATTTTTAAGCGGTGGGATGGAAGAGTGTTTATTTTTAATCATTTTTGTAAACCTCCATAACTTTTTATGGTTATTCCTATCCTTGTTCATATCTTCAAGATTCTTAGCCCATGCATTATTTCGTAATTCCTCAATACGAAGTTTTACTAAAGCGTTTGTAGAAACATATTGAGCTTTAAGATACGTGTCCCTCCGGTTACGCTGCCATTGTCTTCTTCTGGTGTTACGAAGTCTGATCAACAAAAGTATGTTATCAGGTATAACAAGTTTATATTTACTTGGAACAACGCGTGGAATGTAACGTGAATGTGCTTGTTCCAGCAAAGTTGTAAATTTGTCAATCATGTTATCAACCTGTATAGTGTCCGAAATAGAACTTAAGTCGAGTTGCTGAAGGTCAATATTTGCGTCTAAAAATCTTTTGAAACCTTGCCAATTGGCTTTTGAGTAATCAGGTATTGATCTGGGGTGGATATTTTGAACATTCGAACATTCTATTTGAAAATGAATAGGGAGATGATCAGAGGATAAATCGTTTGATGTTTGTGGAGTTGACATTGAGTGGAGTCCATTTGTTAGAACTAAATCAAGTGTCGAGCATCTGCGGTTAGGATCGGTGGGAATGTGGGTTGAAGAAGGTGGGTGCTGGATAATGAACGATCCAATCTGGAGTTCTTCAAAGAGCATTTTTCCTGTTGTGTTAGCTCTGCTGCAGTTCCACAATCGATGTCTAGCATTAAGATCACCGCAAATAAAATAACTATTTCTGATTCTTTTGAGTGTTTTTATATCACTGATAAAAGATCTGTCATCTCTGTTTGCACCAGGATTATAAACGGATATTATCGTTATTGGGCCTGACGAAGTAACTACATTAATGCCTACAGCTTCTAAAACTTTCAATTCAAAAGATGGAAGTAGAGTGTGAGATATTCCTGTTTTAATCAATATTGCTACACCGCCTTTGCTACGACCAATTCTGTCAAAACGGTAGACTTTATAATCAGAGTGTGAAAGTTTTAAATTAGGTTTGAGAAAAGATTCGCATACACATGAAACATCAATATCGTTAACGGAGAGAAATCTAAAAAAATCGTGACTTTTATGAAAAATACCATTGGCATTCCACTGTGAAATTTTTAAAGAGTTTGTTGTGTTACTCATATTTTAGGAAAACAATAGTGAGCTGTTATTTCTATAATTGCTTTGACCTGTTCTTGTTTCGATCTGCACGCACTCAGTCTGGAAAAGACTTCATCCACGATTTTAACTATTACATCGGCTGAAAAGAGGTCGCCATCGGAGACATACCTGGGAGTTGGGCTATCAGTATAGTTTCGGGAGGGTACCTGGGCATCTCGATGCAGGAGGCTGGAGTAGGAAGGACCTCGATGTTCTGTTGGAGCGTAAGTGGGACGTCCACCAGTTCCGCGTAATTGGGGAAAATCTGTGTTCTGCATTCGGAATGGCACAGGTTGGATCCTCTGCGGCTTGAACCTTTGCTGATGACGACTTCTGGCCTCCATGTATTCCTTTCGTTTCACACAGTCTTTGTAGTTAGCTGTGTGATGCTGATTACAGTTTGCACAGTTTAGTTGCTCGTCGGGCAACCTCACGTTTTTATCCTCTCTTGCCACAGTCAGCGGGCAGTCCGATGTTTTGTGTGAGTTTCCACATTTCACACAGCGAGGTTGTCTAAAGCAAGTTGATGATCCATGGCCAAACCACTGGCAGTTCCGGCACTGAGCTGGTGCTTTTGTTCTGTTGGAATAGTAGTTCCATTGCACAATACAATGATAAACAGCTTTTATCTTTCGTAATTCGCTGAGTTGAATACCTCTTTTGGGGAAATAAAGAAGATAAAGAGCGTGGTCCTCGTTTTTTTGCTTTTTAAGCGTCATTTTTTGGATCTTAGATGGGGTAACCTCAACTTCTTTGAGTTTGGCGAGCACTTCGGCGATCTCCATATCCGGAAGCCCAGTCAACACAATCTTAGTTTGCTTGTCCTCTTCTAGCGTGAACGTGAAGAAGCTGATATTTTTATCTTTCAAAGACGAGATCAACTTTTTGTAGTCATCGACCGTGTACAGATAAATGTTTACTCCGGATGAAGTCCTTTTCACATTGAACATCGATACACCTGCTTTCAATGCTATGCCGTGAGCAGCAGGAACGTTGGTTTCGGTGATGGTGACCAATGGAATTTTCTCTTTCCGCTTCATGGTGTTAGGATTGCTGGTAATTAACGGCTCATCATCGGGGTTACTGTCGCTTAGCGTTTCGAAGCGATTAGAGATATTCACTCCAACACCAACTTTGTGGTTATGGAACTTTGACGAGTGGTCCATTTCCATGGTTTCGCTGTTGGTGTCGGGATTTTTCTTTCCACTCATGGAACGACGTAGCTTTTGGAAAGGGCCATTAGCCACTTCGTAGGAAATATCGGGATTGGACTGGGTCCGCTTTTGACCGGCTGCGACCACAACCGAGTCGATCGCGCGAGAACAAAGATCTCAGAACACAATAGATAAGAGGAACACTGCTCACAATGCGACTGTACACTACAAAGGTCCGATGAGTAATGCTCGCATTGTTAAAAGAACATTTAGTGATTTTTTCGTAAAAAAATATTGAAAAATGAGCCGGTGACGAAGCACTTTCGAGGATGCCTTTTAGAAAACAGGATTTGCGGTGGACACTGTATCTCAGCACAGAATCATCTGAAGTCAAAAAATCAGAGCAAAATATTTTTAATAGATGTTTTTCTGGACCCCAACGTTTTTATTTAACATAAATTTCTTTTTATGAAATTTTTGTGGCTGTTTGAAGTAAAAACTACGATTTTTCACGAAAAAATCCGCCATTTTTCACCTGTAAAATCTCCCCAAAGTAAAAAAAACAAAAAAGAAAAACGTTGGGGTCTGGTATTTTATATGTAGAAAATATGTTCCAAATTTGAAAAGAATCGAATAAGTAGTTTTCAAATGACGATGTTCACGGACTTTAAAAATGTGCTTTCGAGAAAAACGCTTTTGAAGTTTCTGCTCTTGCTTTCTTGCAGTATTAGATAGGAGGAGATAAAGGCCTATAATTTCTACAGTTTTGCTTCAATTGACTTGAAAATTTGACACAACATTCTTGAAATGTTTTACAATAAGAAAATAAAAAAATAAAAAAGTCGATTTTTTGAAAGTGTTAGACCCTACCCCCCCCCCTTAATATCTTGATTAGTGGTGAACATTTGATGGATCGTCGATGTTACAAAAAACATCTAGCAAAAATATAGTGTTCAGAAAAAAATGAATGGGAAAATGATTGTAAGCACACTATTACTTCGATTTTTATTCTTAAGATTTGTTGAAATCTGGACAAAATATGGTTTTATTTCAAAAGTTCTGAACATTTTGCTAAGTGCGGGAATCATCTTTTACATTTAACTTCGTTGAATCCCATTCATCCAAAAATGTTCTAGAATGGCCTCTTGAAAGTTACCCAGGTTTATTAAACCAGTGTACTCAGTTGATAAAAACTTCATAATATTTGAAAGCAGTTCAAAACTTAAATATTAAATTTAACTACGTTTTACTGATTTCATGAACCAAATTGAAATGAAATATCTCTTTCTTCTACACAGTAAACGAAAATTATCGAGTTCGGTAGTTTTTTACCGAAATCCTAACATGTGTAAATCGTTAAACTGTTCGGTAATTTTTTCGGTAAAAAAAAACGAACATCGGTAAATAAAGACTCGATTTACCGATGTTCGTTTATATTTTACCGAAAAAATTACCGAACAGTTTAACGATTTATATACGTTAGGATTTCGGTAAAAAAAATTACCGAACTCGGAAATTTTCGTTTACTGTGTAAGAGATGATATATGTAAGTTCAACGACAATTTCTGCATCCTTCTAACTTGAGATCTATTGAATTCAAATGGGTGTCATAAGCATATATTGGTAAAGGTAAAATGAACATAACATCACATTAAATCCTACTTTTGAATTTTTTTACTTAAAAAAAATGTAAATCTCGAATCTACAAATATGTACTCACAAATTAGGTTGAGGAAAAAAAAGTTCGATGTTTTTAATCTGTAAACAGAATCTTGGAAACAGTTTTAATAAAAGAAAATTATAAGGCCTAGCTTTAATTTTTAAAATTATTATAAATGAACCAGATGAAAACTGAGTATTAATTGAACATTTGAATTTAAATAAATTCAAATCAATACCACAATTTTTAAGAAATAATGGAAACTTATAATCTTTGTTTACTACAATGATTAAGTTAAGATTTGTTGATTTTTTTTTATTATCTGACAATTAGCACCGGGGGTCTTTAGATTTTCCCCAAAATTTAAAATTTGGTTCATTTTAACGACACAGAGGTATTTTTCAGATTTCTAACAGTTTTGTTTTTCAAGCTAGATTCGGTTAATTTTTTTTGTAAATAAAATAAAACCATATTTCAAAGCTACAGAACTCTGTTATTTTTCAACGGAAATCATAAAATAGCACTTACAAACGCAAATTTAATCAACTTTCCAAACTTCAACTTTTTTTTTAAATAAGCTTTAAATGGTGTCTGAAATTACCGTCTGCATCACCGAATATTCTGAAAAATAAACTCAACTTCTAAATATGGATTTATTTTATTTAAAGAAAAAAACTTCTGAATCCAACTCAAAAAAATGTTAGAAATCGGCATATATATGTGTTTTAATTCGTGAATGAACCAAATTTTTAATTTTGGACAAAATTGTTAGACCCATGCCGCAAAATGTCAGATTATTAAAAAAAAAAAAAATCCCCGTTTCAAAAATTTTAGATAAGAAACAGAGGAACAAAATAATAGACCAATTGAGTGTTTCAATTCAAAATCATCAACTAAAACTGTATATTCAATAACAGATTTTTTATAAGGATATATAAATTGAGTTGATGGGAGCCCAGAATCATTTTGCATTATCAGGTTAGAAATTGGCCAAGAATAAGAAATTCTTAGATGAATTGCTTGAATACAAGGGTAAAATAATTTAGGTTTTAAAATGTTAACATCATTTATGAAGATTTTTGTACCTACTATCAGAATTCGAGGCAAATAATTAGAAAACACAGTTGATTAAATGAAATTGAAATGCAAAAAAAATAAAAGAAGTATATTTCATTATACATATTTCTAAATTAAATTAATTTATCAAAAAAATATATTTTCCAGTGGTATAGCTTTTGACATTTCTTTCAGGAAACTTTTGATTTTTATAATTCATTTTAAAGGTACTACAGTAAAACAACATCGAAAAAAACTTTCGAAATCTAAATCTCGATATTCATTATGGCTTTAAAAATGGCTCTTTTGAAGGGAAATCTTAAAATGATGCTGAAAATGTTGTGAAATTAAGTCTGCAATGTTTTAGTTATATTTTTGCATTCTAAAATTTTTCATTATGTTACAATTTGCCAGTAATAATTGGATAATAATAATAGAAAAAAGTTATTTAATATAAACTTTTGAAATTTCGAATAAAGAATCCAGGCAAGGTTGCTGAAATCACAGAATTTTGGACCAATTTTCATTACAGAATCTGTGTCACAGAACACTAGATTTTGGAAATATTCATTAATTTCAAAGATTTTTAGATTTTTGTACGTATTTTTAGAATTGTAATCTATCATGTCATCATTAATTTTTAATTTCGAACTATGTATTGAATCATCATGGTAAGATTATTGTTGTTTATTAATTTTTCTCAATTTAAATGTAAAAGAAACATAATTTCTTACGATTTTTAATGAAATCAATGCGTTTTTCATCACAGAAAACCGTCACAGAATTTCTGAGTAAAATCACAGAGAGTCAAATTTTTTTTTTTCACAAAAGCACATAATTTTTTTCGGTTGCCATCTGTCCCGCGTAAACGGGAAATGTCCCGCTTTTTTCCTCAAAATGTCCCGCTTTTTCTTGAGAAAACTTGAATGATAGCCTCAACATTCTCCGATTCTACCACTTCAAAATAGATTGCCGAAAGAAATTCTGTGTTTTTGTGAAAAAGAATTCTAAATTTCTGTGATTTCACCTCTAAATTCTGTGATAGTTTTCTGTGATGCTAATTGATTCAATTTCATTCAAAATCCACTATAAATTATTTTTTTTTTACATTTAAGTTGGGTAAAATCATTGAAAATCACCAATGTTGTCATACTTAATTAATTCAAAGTAAAAAACCTAAATTTTATATTGGCAAAAAAAATATTATTTTAGAAATCCATTCAAAATTAAAAAATGCTGTGAAATCTGTGAGTTTTTCAAAATTCTCTGTTCTGTGACATTGATGAAAATTTGCTCAAAACTCTGTAAAATTCCAGATTTATCTGTAATTCCTTCAACCTTGGTCCTTACTCGAGAAAACGCTTCGTTTAAAATCTCTCCATAATTATTTTCAACCCTGTCATTTTTTTCTTATCTTCCTTCACCCATTTGTGAATGAAAAAAACTTAAAATCTTCTTACTTAAAGAACATGACATTCACCAATCTTATATGTAAAAATTGAGGCGTTTTCTTTGTCACACCATCAGGTAAAAATGATCGATCGGAATAAAGTGAAATTTGGTATCCGAGGGTTTTTCGGGTCAGGGATTTTTTGTTTTTTTTTTTTGTTTTTCAACAAAAAATCTCTAACCCGAAAAACCCTCGGATACCAAATTCGGGTCAGAGATGGCTTGTCAAATAGTTTCAAGAATCTCACTTTTGATTGAAGGTGGTCGGTCATCATACAAAATCAACTTTAAATGGGACACAAGCTGAACAATTTTGATACGATTTTCATTAAAATCGATTCAGAGACACGATAAAGTTAAGGAAGTTTAGATGAAATAAAAAATTCATTACGATTTATTCATTAGAAGGTAAAACAAAGTTTACCGGGTCAGCTAGTATGGCTGTAAAAATTAAATATGAAAAACTTTTTTGAAATTTCACTGACTGACATAGGAAAAACCACAGTTGAATATCATTTTTTCAACACAGAAGTTAATTCAAACATAATGTTTTATGTGTTTATTTCTCAAAATTAGTTTGCCATAAGACAAGACCACTCGTTTAGTTCTTTGCATTTAAGGTTGCGAGAATGTTTTCCAAACATACCTGGACCGGGCGAATGATTATTGAGATTTAACTTGTTTAAAAAATCGTTTTAAGATGCAAAAATTAAAAGTTATTATCACTCAATTTAAGTTTTTCTACCATTTTTTTTTAAATAAAGTGATAAAATCTGCGTAAAATCTGGACCAAACTTTTCCTAAATTTTGTATCAAAGCTTATCTTAGCATCACTTTAACAATTGGGTTCAGTTGAGCGTTCTCTGAGTACGTTCTAGCGATGTAAATATTTCTCGCGTGAGCTTTCATTACGTCGTATGAAACATCTTAAGAATGCACAGGAAATTGCTGCAAAAGTTATAAAAACAACTTTTAAGTTTGTGTTCCATATATAGAATGTTTCCCAGGCTACAAATATTCTAAATGGAAAGAAGTTGCGACTAGTTTATGACAGTTTTTGCATGTTTTCGTAATAAAACTGTTTGTTTACATTTTGTTTCATACGACGTAATGATAGCTCACGCAAGATTTTTATATTGGAGAAAATATTTTTCAATTTGCTTCCAAATAATTATATCTCAAGATGGTTCTCCGAAACCCTAGCAGAATCCCTTGAATGTAAAGCTTAAAGAAAAGCAAACGCTAGATAACATAGAACTCTAGCGAAAAAAAAATTCAATCGAACAATGAATGAAAGGACGAATTAAATTGATTGACTGGGGTGCGTTTATTTGGGAGGGTGCCGTGCGCCAAGCGATTAAGCACCCTTGAGTTAAATTGAATAAACCTAGTAGATGATAAAAAACGGCTATTTAGAAATATAAAAACTTCCGTCAAATGTGGGATTTCAAATTACTCTGAACTACAACATTTATGACTGAAGTGTTAGCAGTTTACAAAGATGGAAGTTTTCTTAAGAATTAAATTTTTTTATCAAACAAATTTCATTTATCGATATATAATTACATCCTATGAACTATTCAACTGAAAGAACACATAAATACATGTATGAGGATGGTTATAAAAATTATGTTTTTATGAGTTTCCTAATTGTTTTTTTCGTGAAATGTGTCGGTTTTTTTTCTGTTAACTGGTAAGCCTATGTTAGTTGAAAACTTTTTAAACCATTTACGAGAAATCTGTTTTAATCGTACGGATAGAGAAGATCGAATTTTAAAATTGGTTGATCGGACTTCGGACTTAAATGATTTTTAGTTAATTTTCTCGATAAAATTTAAAGTAGCTTTAAAACTTGGACAACTTAACCTTTCCCATCAATAATCATGAATAAACATGTATAATAACAACCGTTTTTCTCTTTTCCAGGTTGGTGAAACTCTATTTTAAAGTTACGCTAAGTAAGTAGTACGGATGTGTTGAGTGTTGGCTTGCCAAATACTCGAAAAACAATAAAGCCGAAAACTCAAAAGTTTAAATTTGAGTGCAATGAAATACAATGATAATAATAAATTAAATACTACATAGATCTTAATGGAAAAGAGATTTCCTTAAGAGATATCCACTCAATTTTGTTCACTTTCCTCTTGTATACTTATTTTAAAAAAAAATTCAAGATTTTTTTCAGATTATGCATATTTTTTATAAATTTTTCAACACATCGCCCAATATTGTCCGGCTGTGGATACATGTGATAGAAATTATGGTCTGCTTAAGGTTAGGGATTATCATTCTTTTTAACAATTATTTGATGATATCTTGCTAAAATTCAATGTTCATCTTATTCGATAACAAATTTCCTATTTCTATTGCTTGGCACCTTCACTTCATCTTGGCATCATTTCAGATAATCCTGATCAAATTTAGGTAAAAGATTGTTTTTTCAATGTAAATAAACCATCCTGAATATTTATACACTCTTCAATCAATAACTAAGTTGGTAGAATACTATTTCTGGTCTTGGTACAATCAGTGATGAGAAGTTTTATGACATTTTTCAAATCAAATAATTATCACTTTGTTTGTGTCATTCCAAGTCTTTTCTACCAATTTGTATCACTTTGATGTCTTTTTCAAAATTGTAGCCAGAAAAATTTCCTATTTGATCGTGTTATTGACATATGGAGTTGGTTTAACGCTAAAGGTAAGACAAGCGTTGCCACAGTGATTAGTATGATTTTGTATTTGAAAACACCCTTAAAAATGTTAAAAAATCTTCAAAAAATTGTTCTAGACCCCCGATGGATTATTGAAATTTGGAATCAAATGTAAAGAAAAAGCTCCAGCTTTTGACTGATGCAAAAATTAGCGATGCGAATTTTCGATAAATAAAATGGTTCCATCAGAGACACAGCGAGGGTTGATAAGATTCTTCTCGGTATGATCGTTTGTAATTTTACCTTTATGTCATTAAAGCTGCGACCACTTGTATGCAAAACTGTCCACAATAAGGTACAAATTATTCAAGCAATTAAAAAAAAAATGAAAGCCATACGCCGCCACCAGGTGCTCTTCGTCTGGGCTGCAGGGGCTTCATCTTATCGAAAACCCCAGATCAGACAAACGAGCCTCCCGGGAATCGATCCTTTTCGGTTTATTTTATGGGTCCCCAAGAGAGCAACAGCAGCAAGTAACTACAAGGAATATCAACAATGAAGGTTTGGGAGAAAAAAAAGAACACCATTCATACACATTCATTGCTGCTCGATGGATGTGACATTGGAAACATGGGGGACAGGAGAGAGAAAAAAAACACGAACCGGAAATCGAAAAAGCCACCTTTCCTGTTCCTCGAGCACACTCACTCTCTTCCCAGGGGAAACTTTTTGGACTTTCCCGGCTTGTCGCGTGTTTTTTTTTATTTCATTCAGCGGTTATTGCCTTTATTCGACAGGAGTCATCATGTAATGCAAGCGAGGGGTAGTAATAAAAAAATGTCACCAGCATCACCCCCGCGTTTATGGCTTTTTATTTTGCCTTCGCTGTTTTTTGGGTTGGTACTTGAGGTTTGGGGCTGAAGCCCCATCGATGTTGTCCCATTGATTCTGCATAAAAGTGGGACAGCCAACTTTTAAGGCCGGAGAGCCTTTGAAGAGTGGTTCTCATAGATTTTTCTTTATCATAATCATTCAAGAAATTTGAAAAATTTCTGGATATTGAAAATCAGAAAATTTTCTAATAAAACTCTGGGCAGTGAAACAAAAATTTGATTTTATGAAAAATTACTGAGAATCGCTGCTTGTGGTATGTTTAGGACCATCTTAAAGTTTGGTTGCTTAAGTTGGACAGTACAAAACAAGTAAAATCAAATTCTCTGCCCAAAGTCACCTTAAATCTCGAGATATTGCATGACTTCTTTTCATGCAATACTTCGTGAGGCACCAGCAGTGATGTCAATTGATTTTTTTTTTGTTTTTCACTGTCAAAAATCATACCCCTGTTAAACAGCTAATAACTTTTTTGCCTAACTAGATAAGAAGTTACGGCCTTCAACAAAATTGTTCAGCGGAAAATTTCCTTTGGAGATTTCATAAATTGGCACAAAAACCTGAACAGACTAAAAAGAAACAAAAAACGCTGTTGATCTTTTAGTACAAAATATTTAATTTTCCTACGAACCTAAAAGTTCAAATTTACTCACGTAAACGTTACGTAAATTTTTTTCAAAAAATCATGGATGAGTTTTAGACCAAAACGAAACTTTTTAGATTAAGGTTTGAGATTTTCAAAAATGACCCCAAATCAACTCAGTCTAATGGATCATGGCACATGACTTGAATAATAGTGGATTTAGTTTCCCTTTTTGGCTTTTGAAGATTCTATTTTCTAGGATCGGCCATAAGAATCTCTTCATCCAGGTGCTGAATTTTACACGAAAAGTTTGTCTTGGCTATTGTCAATTGTAATCTCCTAATAAAAATTGTGTTCCATAATAAAAAGAAGACAATTTAAAGCATCATTTCAAATAACAAAACCAAAAAAAAATCAGCATCATTTCAAATTACAGAATTGCTTCAATCATTCATCTGATAATTGAACGGAAAAAATCTGTTTCTCCCTAAAGCCATTCTTACCCCTCAAATTCAGAGATTCCCTTGAGGCACTTCCAGCATCATTCCAGGAACATACAAGACAAGACAGGAAAATGGCCTGCACATATGTAGCCGATAAAAAAAACCCGAGAGCCAGGAAAAACTTGAAGGAATGGAAGAAGATAACGCCTTGCCATATCTTACCGCTTAATTGTGATCATAATTTATGTCCCATTAACGATTTCGGAAGAGCGATAAGGCCGGTCGGCAATATTCTCACACTTAGCATAGCCTCTGCCTACACACATCACTTGGTACGGGAAAAGCGGCAAGTATGAGTGCGTATGAATGGCCTCAATCGGGTTAAGGTGGTTCAGGAAATTAAGTGTGTTCTAGTTCTAGAGTAAGGTTGTCAAAATGCCCGGTTTAATACGGGTTTGCCCGGTATATTTGATACAAAACTGTCCGGCCCGGCCCGGATGGCCTGATTTCTTTGAACTATGCCGGGATTTTGCCCGGATTTTTCACCTTATTTGGCAAAGAAAATTTGCAAAAATAATCATGAAATGGTTGTTCGAAGACTAAAATATGATTTCAAATCTGTTTTAAATTTTGATGAAATAATTATTTTTTTCAATTCTTTTATCTTGATTTTCGTTGAGTAGTTTCTAGGTTTTGACAAAATTTACCCGGATTTTTGGTCTCGATTTAGAACTCAAACTCCCGGATTTTGTCAGGTTTTTTTTAAATAGAAAATTGCCAGGATTGTCCGGCCCAGATACGTGCTGAAAAAATTCTGGCAACCTTATTCTAGACGTTTCCATAAAAAAATACATTTCTGCCTTTCCATTATGTACATTCTACGGCATACATGAGCCTTTTGATTGATTTCTTCGAAAGATCAAACGAATTTAATTTTGGATCAGTCAAGCTCATCACAATTTAAGACTAAATCTTAACATAAATATTTTAACCTTTTGTATAATTTTCCATCAGGGTACATTGTCTTTCAGTGCAAATCTACTAATCGGTGCTCTGGGCATGAATTATTTTCTCATTAATTTCCTCATCTATATTTCCATCTTTTCATCCATTCAAAAGATGAAGAGGATGGAAAAAATACCTCCATTAGTATTAAATTATTTGAATTGTTCTGAAGGGGAGACGCGGGATATATGCGCATATTAAGGAAAGTGCTCATTTTCTCCCATATTCCAAAAGACAGGAGTCTGAAATTAAAATTCACATGAGCTGACATCTGTTTTATATACGATAGAGCAATTTTTCTGTTAATATCTCAAAGAGTTTTTGTGAAAATAATTTTATAATAAAAGTAGTCAAAATACCAGTTTTTGATATTTTTGAATTCAAAATGGTAGAAACGGAAGTGAGGCACACGCCCAGGCTGAAATTTTGACGAAATTTTAGTTAACACTAGTTCTTGAGCATTAAACAAAGTTAGGTATGCCTTATGGCCAAATTTCATGGTAATATTTTGTTCATGTCGTATTTCTATTGGTCAATATGAAGCTCTTCTCTTTTTGCTGTAAGATTGTGATTTGAGCGTAGATTTAATGCTTCAATTATAAAAAGTTAAAAATTTATAAGACTTATCTATATTTTCATGATATCGGCATTTTATCTGCCTGATATGGACATTCAAAACGTTTCTCTTATTCCAATATCTTATCATTCACAATTTTGCCAAAAGCTTCAATTTGTTGAATTTCCAATTTCCAGTTAAATAAGAATGAAAAACCATTAATATTTTCGCTTACAGATTCTGTAAGCATGACAATTAAAGTTTTGACAAACCTGACAAAAATCTTGTTTGAATTTTTAATTTTTTTTTACTTTATATAACTATTCAATTTTTTCATGCAAGGTTTCAAAAGCGTATTATCTTCAAACTGCACTGATTTGATATCTTGAATCTCCAGGCATTTCGTCAATCGGCTGTATGCGCTTATTACCTAATATGAGAATTTAGGAACACTTCCCGTGCAGGCCCGTGCGATGGACCTGTCCATGAGGAAGGGGGTGGGGGGGGGGGGGGGTTAGTTGAGGGTTGTTTCTAAATAGCTAAAAATAATAACAATACCAAAAATAAACAATAATAAAGGAGAGAGATTTCTAACACCATTCCGCACTCATGATTACCACACAAAAAAAAATTAGACTGATAAAAAAAACCAAGTTTTCAAAACATATTTCAAAAGTGCCAGTGATAGAAGTCAAAAATAAAAACATTTTATAAAAAACAATTGCAGTTATAAGAAAATGGCTTAAAGAAATCATTTTTGAAGTTCAAAATAATATCTTCATTTTCGATTATACTGACAAAGAAATGTTGGCAAATTGGTTATTTCGTAATTGCTCAATAAAAACGGATACGGAATACAAAGCTTGTTAACAGCATTTTTAGTTTTAAAGCTGTTACTTCGAATCATTTGTCAAACTTTTTAAAATTATTTTGAAAATCATAATCGATTCATAAAACATGATTTTATATAAAAAAAATGAATGAAAAGTTTTCAAATTTTCAATCACAGGTTTTAAAGTTTAAAATTGCAAGCTCTGAATATTTTGTAACTTTCGATTGAAATATTGGGTCCTGAAAAAACAGCAGGTTGAAACTATGTCTTTTTTTTTTATTAAAAATTTAGACTTGAGAGTTTATGTGTCAAGAATACAAAAAACAAAGACAAATTTGTCAAAAATTTCTTAAATTTAAATTTTTTTCTATGAATTCAGCAGGTTAATTAGAATTTTTTAAATGAAGAGTTAATCACCGTAAATTTTATTTTGTGAAATTATTTTATCGGCTATATCGGTGAAATTTATATTCTTTGAGAAAGAGTATTTAAGAATTGAAAAGATTATAGACGGATAGAAGATTAGAATAAGATGCAAAGTAGTAGGCCCGTGAGGAACAAATCGATGAAATGTGATGATAAGTTTTCAAATTAAAAGTACCCTTCCGCTCAATTTCAACATCTTTCATCTTATTCTAATCTTCTATCCGTCTATAATCTTTCAATTCATAAATATTCTTTCTCAAAGAATATAAATTTCACCGATATAGCCGATAAAATAATTTCACAAAAGTTAATTAGAAAATTAAAAAAATACTGTACTTTAAAGTTCGGTAAATTTATTTGAAAATAAAACCAAAATATATAAAAAATGAAAAATAAAAGTTTTTTAAAACATTTCAGGATTTTTTTATAAATACTTTTCACCATAACCATTACCAGAATTCAATTGATAACTCAAGGGAAGAGAATTTTGGAGCTTATGATGGATTTGGTAGATTTTGGCGTCCTGAACTCAAATCTTTTGTCATTTAGTTTGGGCGATAAAGAAAAGCATCAGTTTTAAGTGAAATCAAACATTGATAACTGATTAACTAACATATCTTCGTTTATGAAAAAATCTGATTCGGATTCTGTTTATCATTCAATTCAGGAATAATATTCAGATGAAAATGGTGTATGATTTAAAAAAATAAAATTCAACAATTTAAAAAAAATTGAAAGATATCATTACAAGTTTGTTTGATATTACTGCAGAAAGTGTAAAAAAAACTTGATTTCATTTAACATTTTCATTGATAATGATAATAATTTTCGTTGAAACCTGCAGATTACATGTAGGTATGCTTTAAAAATATCTAAAATTCAGCTTGGTTTAAAACTTCTTAAGAATTTGATAAATGAGAAAAAGTTAAAAAAACATAAAATTTCTATAATTTTTTTCACACATTTCAAATTTACTTGAAGTCTTGAGGAAAGTTGATAATTAATTTTAAACTTTTATTATTAAATAATATGTTAATAATAAAAGTTTAAATTTAAAATGATTTGAGTTTTAGTAAAAAAAAAGTTCAAAAATTTCTCGAATGCTTTTTACTTATTTTCAAAAGTTATTTCTGCTGCATTCAAAGCTGATAGAAATATTGAATATGTAGATTCGGGGTACCCAAATGAGTTGAAATTTTTTTTTAAATTCATTGCACCTCAGAAAAATGTTAATTTTGTGGCCTTGTGTGAATTATTAAAACCTATTGTGCTGAGCATTTATGAGAACAAAAAACACGAAATACAATTGAGTCTGAAAAAGGTTTCTAGAAGAATATTTCATATCAACATAACATTTGTTATGACATGAACGATTTTTTTTAATGAAAAAATGGTTCGTTTCATACTTTGATCTTATTTAGTCACATTCTGAAGACGAGGTAAGGCTTTTGTGTGTCAAGTTTTGAGTTACAATACAAATGATTGATTGAATTGCGAATTGAAACTTAAAATTAAAGTTGGTTTCAATTCGTGAAAGTCGAATAGTGCCGTAGATCGAAATGTCTCAAGCCAAGGGTGATTTAAGATCTAATTCCGCCGGAGGCGAGAAAAATTTCTGGCTTGCTTATTAACACTTATATATTTTCAAATTAATTTTAAGATCATGTAATTTTCCGTTGCTACGGTGAAAATTGTACTTGAAAAAAATCTTAATTGGGGGGGGGGGGGGTTTAACACCCAAACTCCCCCCCCTCCGTTCGGACGGCCTTGCTGCGTTGGAGGCTCACGAAACAATCCTCAGTCATATTCCACTTAGCTATCAAATTCAGTACCGTCAACTGGGGCAACATGCAACAATTTTCAACTTCAATGGCTTCTAAAATCTTAATGCTTACAGATAATCATACCTCTTGTACATCAAAAGTTTTAAGGTAGATGGGCCACCAAACTGACGTAGTCAGAAAAATTATTGGTTTCACCAGTTATTTTTAAATTTACAAAAACATGCGAATTTCACCCTACTAAGAAAAAGGGGTAAGTTGCAACAAACTCTGTAATTTATGAAAAATCAAATGAAAACGATTGAAAATTCATAGTTTTTGATACATTTGTGATGCCATAACGCATAAAGCACCGATTGCAGTAAATTTTGGTTGTGTTCGAATTAAATTTTTAGTTTTTTCTGACAAAAATGTATTTAAGAAAAAAGTGTTAATCTTCTGCATACATTTAGGGGTAAAAAATACTACAAAATATTCTATTAGCTCAAATCATAAAAATAAATCTAGGAATGGATGAAATTTTAATGTTTACTAAAGTATAATGCAAAACAATTATATCCCAGCATATGGAAACGCGATTGATGAGAATTTGTTCCGATTTGCATTTTGTTGCATTTTACCCCAGACGGGTAACTGAATTATAAAAATATTTATTTAAAAAAATTGAGTGATTGTTCGAAAAATATTTCCACATGATCAATGTTGGTATAGGATGAGGAAACCAGTATAAAGTTTGTAGGTGATATTATCAAGCCAATCCGTTAAATCTCCGGGTAAATCCGGGGTAAATCCGGGTAAAGTTATTTACGGCATCGAAAAATGTTAAAAATTGTACATTCATTGTTCGATTTTTCAAATTTCATATGAAAATCAAAAACTTAAAAAAACTATCTAAGGATTCAAAAAACTATGTCATCATCATTTTGTAATCATTAAAAGATAACTTTATCTCATTAAAATTGAATCTGTGTGGTGTTATATAAATGTTGCAATCAACCCCGCTGTTGCATGATGCCCCGTTTGACGGTATATCAGCTTATCAAATTCAGTATAGAATAAGGCTTCCAGAATTTTTCCGGCACGTCTCCAGGCTGAGCAAATCGAGGCTATTTTATCTGAAAACCTTGCCAAATACGGGCATTTGATTCCAAAATTTTTAAACCTAAATCCGGGTGATATGTGGGCAAAATTGGATGCAACTAGGAAATTACCCAACAAAAATCAAAAAGAAAACACCTGAAAAATTTTTCTTCGCCGATCATTTGATTCCAAAAAAAACTTTTCTTAATTACCTATTTTCATGAAACTTGCTCAGAAAAATTCATTTTTGGACGCCAATATATAAAAAAAAATTTAAGAATAAAATTGAATTTTTTTCCCTGATTTGGCAAATAAAATGAAAAAATAAATAAAAAAAAAGGATTTTCCAGCAAAACTGATACAACCGGGCAGGACCGGACTTTTCCGAAATTTTGTGTCAAATATCCAGATAAGTCCAGATAGAACCGGGAAATCTGTTAAACTCAGTATAGAATGTCTTTTGATTGTGAATTTTTCTTCCTACTCTCAGCTTTTACGCGACATATGAGTTTCCCTATGACAATTTTGGAAAAAAATTTAGTTCAAAATCGCGTTTCCTTGGAAATATAATAATTGGGTAGGGGGGGTGTTTGAGAAGAATGACAGCTTGCTGTTAAATTCCTTAAAAATATGGAAATATAATTTTAAAAATTTTAGGAACTACCGGAGATACTCCATTCTTGAATTGACATCAGCAAAAAAAATAAAAAAAGCATTGTACCCTTTTAATGCGTAGTGTTGTTTTAAAACAACATTAATCAATATCCAAATATCTCGGAAACGCGTGGATAGTTTTGAGTAATGAATTCACAAAAAAAAACTAGAGATTAAATTGGAATAAGTCCATGATATTTTTATTACGATAAATTGCAAAAATCATGTTTACTTTTTTTGAAAAGAGTAATTTTTGGAAAATCGCTGTTATTTCTTCAGATTTGCAAATTCCAAAAAAAAATTTTAGCTCAATCATCCATTCACACTTTCTCGCACCCAAATAACAAGGTTGAGAAGAAATTGACAAAATCGTTTTAAAATAATTAAGAATTTCAAAATTTCTTTTTAAACTTTGGTTGGCCATAACTTTAAAAATATTGAAAATAACGACTTCAAACCTGTTGTGATGAGTCATTCGAATTAAAATGTTATTATTCTACAGAACCAAAAGCTGCTACCCTCATTTTTTTTTAAAAAAGTCATGCATTAAAGGGTTCATTCTGTTATTTGGTGGCTCCAGGGAGTCCTTTTAATTTTATGTAGTAAATTTTCCTCGATGAAACACAAAAAAAAAATTCAAAAAGTCTTACAAATTAAAAAAAACTGCTGTAACAAAAATCATATTTTTTACGTGAACACATTTTTAACATTCAGCTTCTAAACAGGAGCGAAATAAAACTAAAAAGCTATTTTCTCCGATCAATGATCTCAAATTTGCTTAGATTATATGATAAATAAAATATCCAAGACGATAAATAATTCAAAAACAGCAAATAAATACTATTAATAAAAGTAAATATATTAACTGGGCCATCAAACTTCGTAACTGTTGAATGAAGCTATTGACTAGAGTGTCCTACCCGGGATTTCCCGGTCGGGAATTCCCGGGAATTACAAAAATTTGGGAAATCCCGAATCCCGGGAAACGCTTAAAAAATCCCGGGAATTCCCGAAATCATTAAAATGTGCTATATTACTACAAATTTACACGATCTAAATTGGAAAAATAAATCAGATTGAGCAAGGAAAATGATAGTTCTACCTTGATGGCTTAGTCTTAAATATTATTTTTTCTTGAATCTGGTTAATACATTGAATTTGATAAAAAGTGTTTTTCCGATGAAAAACTTAGTGTAAAAGGAAAAATCGACAAAGAATTTATCAAACCAAGCAATTCCGATAATGAAACGCTTCGGAAAGAATCTGAATGTTCTATTTTGCAACACTCATCATTTGGAACTTTCGCTTCGTATACTAGTAGCAAAATGATCAGCAAATAAATGACATAATTTGAAAGAAATGGATAATTTTCCGGAAATTTACGATATTTGATGAATAACCTGATATCTAGCTGATCGACCAACTTCTATCGATATTGAAAAATCTTTCTCAATTATTCCAAATTTTTGCATCTAGATTCAGACCAGTTTGTCGGTTAAAGTACTAAGTTTGAATTTAAAAAATAAAATTTAAAAATACCTTATCGATAGCAATCCGTACGCAGTAGATGGTTAAGATCTACATTTTCAATTTTTCCCGGGATCCCGGGAATTCCCGAGAAAAGGATCGTCAAATTTCCCGAATCCCGGGAACGCTTAAATGGCCGGGAAATGGACACTCTACTATTGACAATTTCTTTAATTTTGTAAATTGGAAACATTTTACAAATTTTAAAATTTGGCTAAATTAAATTTGAGAAAAGTCTAGCCCGGCCCAGTTGCCCAAGTTTCAATGAAAAAGCCAAGATTTTTTCCCGATTTTGCAACTCAATTAAAAAAAAAACAATTTTTTTTTGTAAAAATGCCTGCAAACGAAAATTTTTGAGCAAGATTTTTTAAAACAACCATGAAAGATTTTTTGGATGCCTTTAATACGATTTAAAATCTGTCGATGAGTTTTGATGATTTTTTTTTCACTTTTTTGTTTATGTTGAGTAATTTTTGTGTTTTGACATAATTTGCCATGATTTTTCCAGGATTTTTGTTGTTAATTTTGAAACCAAATGCCCGGATTTTGCCCTCTGTTTCAATATACAAAAAGAAAGTATTTTAGGTTTGAAAAGATTTTATCATGGTTATTGTTTCGGCTTTATCAAAATTTTTTTATAAATATAAGATTGCATTCTGAAACTTTTTCAAATAACTCATTCAAAAGCGTAGAGCACTTTCGTTCATTATGTTCTTATGGATGGGTACATGAGCAGTAGACCGCTACAAAAAATGACTTTTTGCTCCTTTAAATTTTTTCGATGCTTTTTGGGTCACCAGGCATCAGTGTAAAATTTGAGATGATTTGGTTGATTCCTGAAATAGCGGAACGCGTTTGAATTTTGTATGGAAATTTGAATGGAAGAAGAAATTATTGCACATGAAGTTATCCAGAAAATTCAAAAAAGCTTGAAATGAAGCTGGTCTTTGATTTTTGGTTTTGAATATTCTTAAGCTTCATTTGTTGCAAACATGACAAGCAACTAAGAATTTCGTCAAAAAAGTTATAATCATTTCAAAATAAAAAATCTGAATCCATTGAAAACTATTTTAAAATGACAAACTTTGCTTGCTAGAGCTGTAAATAATTCAATGAAATATTTTTGCAGAGGTTATATAATTTAATCAATAAAATCTCTGTCAATGCGAAGCAGTTTTTTCGAGATTTTTTATTTCCATCCTACGGTTTCAAAACTTTCAAATAAGCAGACATTAACGCAAAAAAACATTGATTTTTTTATTTGTATGACACTGAATAACTTTTCTGGGGTACAAGTTAGGTTTACGCTTTGTTTACATGAATTGTACTGCAAGAATCAAGGAATATTTTTTATCCTAAATAGAATTTGAAGTGCTAATTAAGGACTAAATGGATCGCTTCCAAAAATTTTATTGCTATTTCTTGCTATTTTTTGCTGCCAAAACAATCAAAAAAAAGTTATGGGAGGAGTTGAAATTGAGGAATTTGGAATGTTTATATAAAGATTGCAGCGGTCTATGAGCATATTATTGTTATGAACTTTAGATCTTTCACCGATGAATTTTTCGGCTGCTTGTTTAATTGTGTAAGTAAATTTTTTAGCTAGTTAGAAAAAGAAGCACATGATGCGCATATAAGTCAACAACATGAAGAAATAATTGCTTACGCAAAGCAACGACGATGACAGTTGGATTAAGAATTTTATATTAACATACAGCTGAGATATTCAGAGTGATCTTCTTTTCCCCATGGCTCACGTTACCCCACTCTCCCTTTTATAAATACATTTTCATTTATAAAATCTTCATATATTGAGCATAACTTCAAAACAATCTACATGATATTTTCTTAATTAAATTAAAAAAAATTAATTAAATAATTAAATTAATTGATTTTTTTCACTGTAAAATCTATATCTATATCCTTAGTTCAAAAATCCTGTGAACTTATGTTTTAAACATGAACGATATGAACCATCCTACACTAGTTGAATGGGATACGCATTCGTTTAACAAATGAGGGTCCCCGTATGCTTTTCTGGGGACCCAACTTTTCTTGGCAAAACTGGGAAGGAGTAGGAAGGCACGTTAAAGGATCTGCTAGAACTCCACAAAACAGGTTGACGGTCCCAGGCTGCTGGCTGCTGGTGGCACTATAGAACGAACACATTCAACGAACACACCTTCGCTATGGTTGAGCAAATGCCAGATTCTCCGGGTCCGGGGGGAATTTCTGAGCCATGTCTTCTCATTTAGCAGCAGCATCTCTGCTCGGCCTGATGGGAGGATGGCCTGGTACGGCACACATTCGGATCCCTCCCACTCACAACATTCAAGAAGAAACGGACCTGCAGAAGATGTGTACTCGGAGCCTCTCTCATGAATAAATCATAGCCCTCGGCATGACCCGTTTCGTGTGTTTTGTGACCAATTCCACCGCCACGCCAGCTTCTTTGTCTGCCGCCAACTTCCAACAGCTTCCATCTTCATCTTGTTTCTTGTTCGGAGAAAATGAAAGGATGGATTCCTCCCAAAAGCGAAGCTCCGGTTCACCCTAGAACGACGGACGGCTCAGCTGAAAATAAGAAAAAAAGGATCAGCTTGGCCCAAGATTGGTCCCACTTGTGTGCCAGGCCAGGGCTGGGAAGAAAGAAAGTAAGAATAAATTTCAATAATTTTCCGGCCATAGATCATAATTTTATTAGTTGATTTTGGTGCCCCCGGGTTTGGGCGACCTTTTCTAGTGCGCGCGAAGGAATGCTAAGGATTTTTTTTCCTTCTGAAGCTCCACTTCTTGGGGCTCCATTCATCTTGTAGTCAGTGCTAGGATCTTATGGACAAAACGACGCAGAGTTCATTTCGTGTGCTCCATGCCATCAAGGGTGAAAGTTCGCTGGAATCTTCAAAGGGTTTTTCTGCTTAACTTCCAAACCAAAAACCAAACCCAAGAACAACATCAACAACAGCAGCCAAAAGGGGGGCCAAATTCGGGTGAGATGTTTTGTCATTCCTCGAAGGGAACGCAGCAAGGAAGAGGTCCTCTTGGAACACAAGAAGGAGCACAGTAATTTATCTCAAGGGGCTGATTTATGACACGAATAACAAAAGTATCTTAAACGGATAGTAGTGCGACAAATTAGCACTTTAGGATGATTGATAAACTTCTGGCTATTTGAGACGGTTTTGTGAGGTTTGAAAAAGCGAAGCAGGACGAACGACGCAGATTAAGCCCAGGGCACACTGTTGCTCCTGTTTGCTCCTTTCCTTGCTTCGGGATATCTAATTTATTTATTATTCATGACGACGTGCGATTTGACCAGTCAGCAGGGAGATTGAAAACGGTGATTTGAGATTTCAGTCAGTCGTTTCTTATTCGTGGCACCTACCTGAAATGGATCCGTTTGGTCTTTTCTCAATATAATCATAATCAGGATTCAAATAAACTCATTTAATTTTAATTCATGATTTCAATTAAAAACCGTTTACCATTGTTTTCACTTTTGAAGCAAATGATCGAGTTAATTGAATTTGAAGCAAACATTAGCGCCCTCTTTATTAAGATACCTATATTTAAATCATATAATAAAACTTGGATTCAAAGCTCTAATATGTTGAGTGTTACTTGATTAATGAAACATTGATAGTCAGTTCAAATAATCTAGTTTTGGAACATTTGTTAAAAGACTAATTCTGAAAGAACTCATCGTTCTAAATTTAAACCTGTCATTAAAACTCGTTGACAGACCTCGAGCGTTTTTAAAACTGTCAAATAAAAAAAACAATGCATTAGTTTTGAAAAACATTCGAAGAAAATTTATGATCATCTAAACAAATACTAGTATAAAATTTAGTTGATACCCCTAATTAAACATTCAGCCTCGTAATTTACAATCCAAAGAAAATAACACTATTGAATTTTCAGAACAATAACTTGTAAGTTTTCATGGATAAACTGGAGGACGTTTCTGGGGATCAGGTTAATGTTAAACAATGAAATGAATTGAACTAGGTACCTTATGAGTACTGAGAATTCATCGAACTATTTAACATGGTACTTTTTACACTTATTGTTATTTCTCGGTGGGTAAAACAAAAAAAATATTTTTACGTTACGTTTCGGGTCATTATTACAATAAGAAAATTTTCCGAATTTACTTAATTGCAAATATTACAATTTTTTTAAGGTATAACATTTACTTTAATAACATAGAAAGCATCACAATTTTTTTCCCAATCAGCTGCTGGTCGACTTTTAACTGTCTCTCCTCTCAGTTTAGATATGAGACCATGGCACAGTGGTTCGAAAGGGCTAAAAGTGGAACTTTTTTTCTAGCGCCTCTGACTTTCATTTTATCTCTTAAGTGTCTTCGGAAGATTTGCTCCTTTCAACATAATTCATAAAATGAAAGCATCAAAAATAAGTCAAAGTTCACAGTAAATATAAATGAAAATTCTAACTTTATTATTTCAATAAAGCTTTGCTTCAAACTACCAAGCTGTAGAATCCTTTTTTTTGTTTCGATTATAGTCGTTTTAACATTTTTATGTCATTTGCGACTTATATCAACGATGCAGTTGGTGGACAGTCATAGAAAAACTTATCCGGTATAACTGTGATCGATAGTCAGAAATCGTTTCAGGAAGCAACTGACTCGCCAACTGAGCTATATCACAAGCCCCTTGTAGAATACGTGAAAATATGAAATTTTTTTTGAAAACATCAAAATCTATCTCTTTTCAGAGTAGAAAGTTATTTAGAAGTATCCTAAAAGTAGTATTTGAAACTTGGGTTACCATATCCCGCAACATAAAAATGAGGACATTGAGATCATATATCCAAAAAGACAGGAAAAAACGCTATATAGTTGAACCCCGCTTATTCAAACTCCGATTTTCTGAGCTCCCGCGTTTTCCCAGCCATCTGATTTATACAAGATCCTTATATTTAACGAGCTGTAAGCAAGGTTGCCGAAATCACAGAAAAATCTATAATTTCACAGAATTTTTGAGTCAAATTTCATTACAGAATCTGTGTCACAGAACACAGAATTTTTGGAATATGCACAGATTTCACAGAATTTTAAAATTTTGGACGTTTTTCAACATCAATATTTTTATGTCAATTCAAATTTTTGATAATTATCTTCGAGTTGAAGAAATATGATAAAATTGATAATGTTAATTGATTTTTCTTGAGTAAAATGTAAAAAAAGACGCAATTTGACATGACTTTTGAATGAAAATGATGGAAAAATAATCACAGAAAATCATTATAGAATTTTTGAGAAAAATCACAGATAGTCAGAATTTTTTTTCGTCAAAACACAATTTTTTTTTCGGCAACCTTTGCTGTGTGCCCGGATGGCATGCAAAACAGAAGGAAAAGGATGGACAGTAGAACCCCGCTTATCCGAAATAGTCGGAGGAAGGACCTCCTCGGAAAAAAGAAATTTTGAATTAAACGGAACTCATTGACAAATACACTTTTGCCCTAATATTACATAGCATCCAGGCGCTTAGCTAAGTACTTACATGATTTTTTTTTCTCTATTCAATAGGCGTTTCTTGCAAGTTTAGAATTGAAACTTTCCAGAAAACTCTATTCAAAACATGGTAAAACAATCCATTTCAAAAAGAGCTGTTTTTATTGACACGTACATTTCCTTTACAATAATTATTTTCAATTTGTGCTTTTTCGATTTATGTAGTAGGCGTTTAAGATAGGCTTGCCAGATACTTTCAGAAAAATGCGGGACTTTAAGAAAAACTTAAAAAAATGGTTAATTGCAAAGATAAACTTATACGTTTACCATCAGCCATAGAAAGTACACTAGGTTTTGTTTTAACGCTGACTGATTTCGCTCAGTTTTTCTTACATGACTTCATTTACACAGGGTTTTTGCCATATGCCCCGTTATTTTCCACGGTTTTCGCGAATTACATAGTTTGGGAGAAAATATTTCAAGTCGTACATGCAAAAGGTGGATTTGAAACCGCGTGGTGTAATTTGTAAAAAAAATTGTTTGTTTGGCAATTGGTTTGAAAAATTGAAAACTCAAGTAAACTTCCATCTTTATATACTTTGAACAATTGACTCAAAAATAGTGGTTTATAATATAAGGCAGTTCAACTAAGATTCCTGCGGAAAAATTAAAATCTCTTAATTTCTATAATTTATAATTTTTGGAAGCAACTTAACCAATTTTTTCTTCATACATTGATTGAACGTGGTCCAAGAATGGTTAACTAAATCATAATCTTACTGTAATGTTAAGAACTTTAGAGTTATTCAGTATTGTTTTATATAAACTATGAAAAATCCTGCTAATTTTGAGAAAAAGACGCATTTGAAAAATTTTCTGTTCATCACCGAATTCAAATTGAGACTAAAGTTTGATTTTTCCCAGTGTTCGTTAGTCAATTTTGTAAAAGTTTTCCAAAAAAAAGCGGGACATTTTGAGGAAAAAGCGGGAAAGCGGGACGTTCAACAAAAAACCGGGACATGTTCCGCTTTTGCGGGGCGGATGGCAACCCTAGTTTAAGGATATTACCTAATTTTTTTTGCATATTGATTAATTATTGTTTGCAAACTCAAAGGCGCTTATCGCGCTCACTGTTTATAATCACTAGAAATGCATGTTTTTGAAAACAAGAAGTTAAAGTATTTTGTTGTAAGCTGTATCCCTTTCGTAGTTTTAAAATAAGATACGAAACAACTTCATAAAATGGAAGAAAGACATTGGTTTTTCTTTTCAAAAGTTATTCAACAAAAAAAACATTTGGTAAAAATTCACAAAAAGAAGAGTACGTCCATTTTTCGATCGAAAAAGGAAATATATACTCTCGTATGGTATCCCTATTTTAAACTCAACTATAGTAAAATTCGTTGGAAACTTATTGCAACTTTAAATTTGGTTTTTTCTCAACTTCACGAGGGTTTATTACAAAAACGTGAAAAACTAATAAATTACGTTAAAGCTTGAACTAAGTGCAACAAATTGATGTTGACGCTATTTGTCTCCACGCGCTTTTATTTAAACAAAACAAGCATATATTTGATGTGTTTTGCGTGTTTCCATGCAAAATTATTTTCAACTGCCTTCTGCCTTCGTTCAGCGTAGCATTTGCGTAGCATGGAAATCAATTTTTGAATGGAAACACGAAAAACGTATCAAATATATGTTTGTTGTGTTCAAATATTAGAGGGTAATGTATTTAATATTTTTTTATATTCATAAATCTAGATGGAAAAGTGTGATTTAAATATGAAATCCATACTACGATGTTATTAAAGGTTTTTTTTTGTGAAAGTGCTGGGGATTGAAACCACCATTTAAAAGTATGAAATTTATTTCAATTTAATTGAAATTTGTTTATGATTTTCATATTATTTCATTCCAAAAACAAAACTTATTTTCGGGTTGATCCAAAAACTATCAGGCTCTTCTAAATGCGTAGTTTTTAGCATTAATTTTTATTCAGGTTTTTATTTAAACCATGTTGCAACTTTAACTTTGAATAGCTGCGCCGAAGCAAATGTGAGATTGCTTTTTTATACAGACTCCCTTCGTATTTGACACGGTTCGATTTTCTCAAATCGTGTTGCAAAAATCGAAAGGGCTTTTACTGAGAATTTATTAATTAGAACTCGATTATTCATGCTTTGAATTTCGAATTTTAAGAGCTTTTAAAAATTGCTTATGCCTGTTTTAATGAAAAAGGCTTAAAAGAAAAAATATTAAATCAAACTTTATTTTTGCTTGCACAAAATTCTGTCAGTCATTTTGAAAACATTTAAAAATTTGCTTTTACCTATTGAAATTTCTCTGAATATTAAACCTTTTCTTAAAATCTCATTAAAAAAAACTAGGACTGATATGAAGTCGATAACTTCTAGAGTATCTATTACTTTTTTGTTATCAAGCAATCCTTATTCAAAATTATCAAGAATCCTTATTCAAAATTTTTTATCGTTATACTAAAATCGTTTCAATAACATTGTAATAAAGTTTTTTATTAATGAATTGATAGTTTTTTAAGATTTCCAGGCAATGAGCTTTCAATCTCTACATCAAACCAGTATTTGAAAAAAGATTCTGATTTCTTTATGAAGATACAGTGAACGAAAAAAGAATAGCACCACTATGTGTTTTGCTTGTTAAAATATGAATGTTTAAAAATCACCAAAATTTTCTTCCACAAATTGTTTTGAATTGTTTAACGGATAAATCAAGCATAAGTTTACTTATTTTGGACTTTGCAATTGGCGTAGAGGGCCTATGGAAAAACTATGGAAAAAGGGTGCGAAATAAGAATAGCACCACTAGTGTTTTTCAACAAAAACAAGATTATTTCTAAAAATTTACCGTTTATAAGTGAATAATAATGCTTCTACAAATTATTTGAATAGATATCAATATTTTAAGAAGTTTTCTAGAATTTTAAATATTTTCAAAGGTTTTAAAATGAGGTTTTAAGAGATGCTCCTCTAGCGTTTAGGGATTTGATACTTGACCTATTATACATTATAAAACTGCTTTATTTCTTCATTATTATTCATTTGTATGATGAAAATTGACGAAAAACAGATTTGAGGCTGAATTTGAATAAAAAAACAGGCTTCCAATTCAAAAATACTAATGTTTTTAAATAGTCAAACGCTATTTTTCTAGTTTCAAGTCATAGATGGCAGCACTATCTTGCAATTAAACCGAATTGATGCCCATTTTCGAATATCTGGGATTAATTCAGGTGTGCTGGATGATTTTGGTCAAGAAATAAGTACTTTTTACCGTGTGACCGCCTTGGAAATTCTAAGATCATAATATCAAAAAATAAGAATTTCATCAAGGACCGATAAAAGTGAATTTCTTGGACCGATAATAAGAATAATTTTGTACTTTCCGATGGATGGAGCTTGATGAACCAGATAACTAGCAGTATTATTGGTATGATTTGAAATTTAATCGGAAGTTGAGATGAGCAGGAATTTTGACGGTAGTATATTCTTGTGCTTGTGATTTTTTTTGCAAATACGGAAAAGATTTCTGCAGCGTGAACTCCTTCAAAACTGTGTTGGAAAACTACCTCGAAATGATGAATATGGGCCTAAATAAACCTGAAAAATCAATATTTGGTATTAACGGCAAGAGGGTGCTGTCATCTATGACTTGAAACTGGGAAAAGTGATGTTTAGTGAAGAAAATTTGAGTTTATGAATTCCAACCTGTTTTTTTCTGATTTAAAATAAATCGAAAATGTTTGATTCATCTTTTCACGTCTTTTTAATGAAGAAAGTTAGAAGTTTGGTAAAGAATTACAGCTCAAATATCAAATTCCTTAGTTCTAGAAGAGCAACTCTTAAAACACCAATTTGAAACCTTTGAAAATCTTTGGAATTCTTGAAAATTTCTTAAAATGCAGTTATTCATTCAACTAATTCGTAGCAGGATTATTATTCACTTTTACACAGTAAATTTTAAGAAATAATCTTGTTTTTGTTGAAAAACACTAGTGGTGCTATTCTTATTTCGCACCCTTTTTCCATAGTTTTGGTCCTCAACGCCAATTGCTTAGTCTAAAAAAATTAAATTATCCTTGATTTATCCGTTAATTAATTCAAAACAATTTATAGAAGAAAATTTTGGTGATTTTCAAATATTCATATTAAAACAAGCAAAACACATAGTGGTGCTATTCTTATTTCGCTAACTGTAGTAATTTCCAATTATTTTGATTTTTTTATGGAAATTTAAAAAATCTGGATAATGGTAAAAAATGTAATCACCCTTACTGTCACGCCTTTTTCAAACGAGCCAGTAATTTTTGTTTTATTCAAAAAATGATTATAATTTTAATGGCATGTTTGGCGGAATGGAAAACTAGAGAGAATTTTATTTTTTAGAAATTGAAAGAAAGGTGGAAAGACAGGCATTAGTGCGCCAATAGGAGAAAGCTTAATAGGTGTTGAAATTTTAGGCTAGAGGGCATGTTCCCAATTGTCTCGTTTTTGCTCTACACTAGCTAACTAGCTAAGTTTCTCATGTATAGTTAGCTAGTGTAGAGCAAAGGCGGGACAATTCATGGGAGCTTTTCATCAACATGCCCTCTAGCCTAAAATTTTGAAGCTTTGCGCTATACTCTGTGTATTAGATTTTAATAATGTATTGAACATGTTGTGTTATTAATTTAAAAAGCTTTAAGAAAATGAAGCCTGGATGATTTTGAAAATAATTTGTACTCTCATTTGGATTACTGGTTGCTTTGAAACCAAATTAAATTAGTTGAATTTTTATCAAATTAATTGAATTATCATTTAACGTGTGTTTTAAAAGAACCCTGAAAGCTTTGTAAAAACTTGAATAAATTTCATTAGAGCTTTGGTACCTGTTTTAATAAAGCACTCAATGCAAGCCAAGTTTAAAAACTGGATTTATAGATCTGGGCATGATCAAACTGACAATCGAGAAGAACGTATACACGCTTAAACTTTTTTTTATCTTTTTTAGAAAAAGCATATCCTGTTTTAAAACCATGCTTTGAGAAAAACGGGGCTCAAAATGAAATAGTTCATCTGAAAAATAAAAACAACTTTGTTTCATCCGCATTCAAATTTAAAATTGTTGAAAACGCAGGTTTCAATGGTGGAATAGAGTTATCTTCAGTTTCGTCTGGGAGGTCATAAGAATACAACTATATTAATAAGCGATAGCTAATTGTCACTTTCCATTCCTTATAATCCCTAACCGGGAAAGTAATCTTTTCTCAATAAGTACTTTGATAATATGTGGCAACACTGTTGTATTACCAAAAACCCAATTTGAGTATTTTCGTCTAACCGTGTGATGATGTAACATTTGAACTGCGTTTATCATCATCACCTGTCATCAGCAATCATGGATCTATTGTTTTCGATTGCGAATTGAACATAGCAATAGGAACCAAAACAAACAATGTTTTGGTTCTGCCCGTGGCAGCTGTGTTGAACTGTCAACATAGCCTTGTGTTGAAGAAATTTTACAAAGGCTGAGGTATGTATTTAGAAGGTTTTGAACAGAAATAAACGACATTTCATTGATTTTCTTCCATCTTCCAATACAGCATAATGGAATTTACAGTTCTCGAAAAGTTTCCGATTTTCTCAATTGGGAACAAGTCCATCATAATGTTCCTACAAAAATCTGATTCGTTGTCCTTACATAGAGGACAACGACCAAGTAACAAGAGTTTTTGCGATGGTCATCCGGAAAGTGTTGAAAGTCTGACGGGGGCACAAAAAGTGTGGAAAATAAAAACAAAGGATTTCAATGTAAATCGATCCATTTTAAGTAAAATTATTCTACCTTAACCAGCATGAAACATTAAATTGATATTTTTTAATGCAACATTCTGAATATTAATTAGAATGGTCCAAATAAAATAAAGTTATGTGTGTATAAAAATCGAAAGAACACGTTGTTAAAGATCATTGACTATCCTTATACTCAAAAGAAAACAACACAAATAGTTGCATGAATGCCTTTTGCCATGCAAAAAATCGAAATGTTCTCATTCATTGCGTTTAATTTTTCTTTCTCAAAATTGGATGAATCCATCATGAGTATTGTGTATTCCATTAAGAGAAACGTCAAACGAAGCTGTGATTCAAGCTCTTATAAAAGTCTCATAAACCTGGTAATGGAAACTGTTTTATTACAACATTTTTTAACTGGCATAAAATACCCAGACAACTATTTGGTGGGTATTTCGAATTTGCAACGCAAATATACGTGCAAATATACGTGTAAACATATCGTATATACTGCAGCAAAACCGGTATATACGTGTTATTTTGGAGGCCCTATAGGTACATTAACACACATATTCTTGATTTGGATTGTTTTGAATAACGATTTGCAGGACTTGTCATGCGCATCATTCACGACTACCCTGATTATTGTTGGAAGATACTACAATTTACATCATCATATAGATGATTGAGGTTGTAATCTTGTAGGTCTCGCTAAATATGCTATTGGGAATATTTTTATATACGACATTTTTCGTAGCAATATGGAAAGTTTGACGACTTATTTGGTCGTCTTTTGCGACTTGAGTGCAGGGCTCTCATTTTCCGTCAGTTGAATAAAAATTAGATAATTTTTTTTTGTATTTTAAACAAATTGGTTTATTCATCCTCAACAATAATAATAACAAGATTATTTCATAGAAATGCGTTTTTTGCAGTCCAATTCAAGTTTATATCGTACAAATTTATTATTTGCCTGATCGCTGATTTTTTTCAACGTTCATGAAGTTATTGTTAGTAGCTGGACTTGATCCCCTGACGATACGATCTGCAGCTCATGATGGTTCCTCGACGCTATCTGGAATATATAAATTCAAGAGGATTTGCTTCAAAGGCATTAAACCAAAAGCAAATCGTACTTAAATCTTTTGAATCGTAGAACACTTCATCGATGGTCTAAAAATAGATCAACATTTTGAAGTCTCCTTTAATACGATTCTAATCCTCGATGTCTTATTATCATAAACGATTTTATTGAACTTATTTGTATTCTTTTACGAATGCTAGCAAATACGATTTACGAAAATCAAACATGCGAATTAATTGGCATAGGTTTACGATTGCATGCACATTATTACGAATCAATGCAGTTATATACGATTTTATAGCATAAATCTCCAAGTGGCAAGCAAAGTTGCGAGCTTATTTTCTTTTTGCTAAGATCTAACACCTGGTTATTATGATAATATAAATCGTATTTAATGTTAAAAAAAAATCTTAATTCGAATTATTTTATGCATAGCACGACCAAATCTGTCAATTATGGCTGATCATCGTCCCAGACAACCATTTGGTGGGTATTTCGAATTCGCAACACAAAAATACGTGTAAACATATCGTACTGAATACAGCAAAACCAATATATACTTACTATTTTGGATTCCATATAGGTGCATAAGCACACATTTTCTTGATTTGGATTGTATTGTCGTAATAAAATCATGCAATGTATACAAAAACGATAAAGAATACGCCTGGGCCGCACTTTGTAAGTGCAGATCTACGAAAATGAGTTTAAATTACATTGTATGCGATATAATCTGTAAAATAAAATACATCTTTTGATTGTCTGGAGTATATCGGTCGTTTCACAGATTTTTTGTGAATTTTCGTACTCAAAGGTCGAGTTCATATGTACATAAATACGAGTCTCTCTTCTTGTCGTTATAAAATCATGCAATGCATTTAAATACGATAAAAAATATGCATGGGCGGCACATTGTAGGTGTAGATATACGAAAATGAGTTTAAATAAAATTCTATACGATATAATCTGTAAAATAAAATTTGACTTCTGGTTGTCTGGGTAGTTTTAAAACTATTTTAAAAATGTTTTACAACTGTTTTAAGATTTTCACAGTCAGAATTCGGGAAATTAATCTTTTTAAAAAACAATAAAAAATGTCTTATGTTACCTTTAAAATGTAGAAAACCAACCTTAAATTCGTATTTTTATTAGAAGAAAAAATGCTTAAAATGTGATCAAACTTCATTTTCTTTGAAGCGCGCATATGTTTTGAAGCTTTTTGTATATATTTCACCAGAAACCTTAGGTTGCAGGATGTTTTATGCCAAGATATATATGAATGAAAATATTTTTAAAATTATTTAAGTGCAATCTTCACAGATCACCAAATGTTTGCTAGGGTAAGCTATAACATGTGAAATAAAAACACGTTACAGAATGTTCTCACTATAAAATTTCTATCAGATTTCATGACGAAGTTTTAAAAGAGCTGTGGGTAGTCTTAAGAATGATCTGAAAGGTTTCCTAAAGCTATATCTATAAGATCGAATAAAACTAGTCTGTTGGATGTTTTATAATAGCTTGTAGAATTGGCTATACAGACATTGTCAAGTCAGGGCCAACTAGTCCATATGTTAGCTTTAGTTGTGCTAAAACATAGATTGCGCTTTAGCTTATAAAGTAGCTTTAGGAAATAATCTTAAGCTAGCTGTGAAGGTTGGCATAAAACTTAAATATGTTACTTGTCATCCATGAGTTTTAGAATGATAACAGTTTATAATAGTCCGGAAAAGTGAACTCACGTCACGGTGGAATGTGTTTTTAGATCATCTTCTATTTTTGTGCCGAACACCATCTTTCGTGAACCTCAAATTTATTTTAGTCAATTTTGGTAAGAATCGGTTTGATAACTGGTAAAAAAACTCTTTCATACAAACTCAATTGTTTCTGAACATGAAAACCCCATATTCATTAGAAACTTTCAAAAAGCTTTTGTGTCTTGAATTCGTGTATTCAACGATTCACTTTCACTGCAAAACCAGCTCCCCAAAAGCTCGTCGTTCTCCCCGATTTTTGCCCCTCTAAAGTCAGTTTTCAAGCAAAGCCCCATAGAACTTCATCGGAGCTTGAAATAGAAAATCTGTCCGTGTGATCCGACTAGCATTGGTTGGTGTTTCCATTGCGAGAAAACTTTTGCCTCGTGTGACATTATCTGCTGCTTTTCCTCCGCTACGCCCAAGCTACTGATGTCAGAGTCTTCCAATAGGAAGCGGAGAGGAACTAACGAATTTCCTCCGGAGTTTTTCAAAGTCTGACTACTAGTCGTTCTGGAAGTGGAAAAGCAGCAGGAAAAATGACACTCGAACCAGTCATTTTGCCGTTTGTCACTCACTTTCGTTTGTTCGTTTCTACAAGTGTTCCACTTTATTTTCCCCGGTTTGTTTCGAGTTGCCGGGATTTTATTCCGATTCGAATGAAGTTGAAGCGTGTGTCGGATTAGAGCTTGTTTTCATCACCCGTTAGAGTAATGTTTGAGAAAGTTTTCGGAAATCTCGAGAACGTGAGATAAAGTTGGTCGACCACAATTGAATGCCGATTTCATTGGAATTCAAAAGCAGACTGCTACATTCAAAGTTTATGGGTAACTCTTTTCACTCGAGGAGCGGGTTATTCAGAAATAAGAACCGATATCTAAATTTTCCAAATCAGAAAACAAGCACTCGAGTCGATACCTTTCGTTTG
The DNA here is from genome assembly GCF_029784155.1 of Uranotaenia lowii. NCBI lineage: Eukaryota > Metazoa > Arthropoda > Insecta > Diptera > Culicidae > Uranotaenia > Uranotaenia lowii. The sequence continues at coordinate 27,998,301 of NC_073693.1, forward strand.
GCGAAGAGCGAGACGACCAATGGAATAACCCAGAACCCAGATAACGACCATAAGTTTGCCCATTCAAACTCATTTTAAAGTGGCTCAAAAAATAAACCTACTAAAAAAGTTATTCCCATTCATCGCTGGGGCTGGCAAAAGAAAATGAAAGGAGCAAAAAATAAAGCTCGTAACGCACTTCTCCCAAGACTCTCGAAAACCTGGCTGGCGAAATTCTGACCGGTTGGCTGGCGAAGGTAAAAGCGAAAGAAATTGCTTTGTTGTACACCTGGCTAACCAGAGGAGATGAAAAAAAAAAGGAAAAAAATGAATGTTTCATTCTTCATCCACCAACCCCCAATTTGTGGGCCAAAGAAATTTCTTCATCCCTCCGAAAGAAGAGACGTTGTAATTTTTTTTGTTCCTCTGTTGTTGTTACCAGCTTGCTTCTTCATTTAATTTTTCTCCTGAAATGAGAAAGTAGCAAAGTTTCATACACTTTTTTTCCTTTTCCTCTCATCCTTGGAGTTGCATTGTGAGCCTTTTTGTCCAGAAGTTGTTTAAGTCGGATTAATTCATATTAGGGGATGGACTTGTTTGAAAGCTTTAAAATTCTCTGGGTTTTGGGGTTGGGGAAAACTTGAATGAAAGTTTATTTTTTGCACAAGCTGTCCGAAACAGTAGCTAGCTTTGCAAATCTGCATCGGACTGTATGCGATGATGCGGTGAGCTCATGCAGTTTGTATTAAGTTTTTTTTCTTCGCCCTCAATGTCTTATGTAAAGGGGTATATTTTGGTAGGCCCACGGATATTAACTTCAGCTAATTAAGGTGCCGAGAAACATTTCCTGGTGCAGTAAACTTTGGTAACCTAACTCTTTTGTATCCGGTAATAAGAATGGGCCCCACTCTGCATTGTTCTTGATCAGGTTTGAGCAAAGTATTAAGAGTGTGCTCATGAATGAATGTGAAAGGGCTGTCAAAATTGAGCGGAACAAAAGCCATTATCCGTGTTAAAAGTTTTAGGCTGATGTCAAAGGATTTTTGTAGTTATTCAAGTGAGAGTTTAACTTTAATAATAGGATGCTTCAAATTCGTACTTTTCTGGTGTCGCAAAATTTGGTCCTTTTTGGTATAAAAAAACAGGAATTGGTCTTCAAAATTTATAAAAAAAAACAGATGAAGGTATTCTTGTTTTGGTAGCGTAGGAGAGAATAAAACTTTCTGTTGGAGATTTAATGCTGACTTGACTTGAACTTTTTTCAAAATCTTCTAAGCAACAGGTATTGTGATTGAAGAAAGTTGCTACGAGAGTATGAAAATCCTTTTCAACTTATTCCAGTAAGATTGATGTGAATTATTTCTGAACAAATTTAGGCCACACGAGAATTTCCCAACTTGTGTTATAGTTTTGACGTAGCACAAATTTTACAAAATCTTAGTATGATAAAAAAGCTAGGTAATCTGTTTTCAATCTCCTATTCTTTTCTTTTATTTTTGATCGTTTTGCTTTTTTTTGTTTATGGCATTCGCGACTTTATCAACGTTGCAGTTGGTGGATCGTTATTGAAAAACTTATCCGGTACAACTGTTTCTTTACTCTTTGGCTCGAACTCGCGAACATTGGCACAGGGGACAACAGGCTTGCCAACTGAACTATATCACATGTTTTAAGTTAAGTTGTATTCACATCCAGGTTAAAAATGTTTTTTTCATTTTCGGCTTTGTTGAAAATTTACCACATAATAGAAACATATCAGAGAACAAAGATTACGAGCAAAATATTCAAGCTTCGCGAGTGACAAGGCCGTATTAAGGAAGGGAAATGTGTGGAAATTTCCCAGGGCCACCCCTGTAAAAAAAAATTTCAATACTTTAATCATACCAAGTACCTACAAGAAAATCGGAATCGGAGCTCCCTAGAGTGAGTATCGCAGAATTGTCTCGCATTTATGAAGGCTGAGAAAATCAGGGCCATTTTTTAATTCAAAACTTTGTAAAATCTGAACATATGATTTGGATTTTTTTCAAACACAAATTCTGAAAAAATCAAGACCGATTTCAGAATTTAAAAAAAATAATCAAAAATGAAGTGATAAATACTTAATACTACAAATTTCATTATTTAATCGAAACATGTCAGCAACGTTAAACTTGATTTTCAAATTTCCAAATAAAAACAAATAAAGATAATCATGAGTTTTCTTTCGGCTTGTGATATAGCTCAGTTGGCAAGTCTGTTGTCTCCTGAGCAGATGTCCGCGAGTTCAAGCCCAAGAGTAAACATCGAAACCAGTTGTACCGGATAAGTTTTTCAATAACGATCCGCCAACTGCAACGTTAATAAAGTCGCGAATGCCATAATGATGGTAAAACGACTATAATCGAAACAAAAAAAAAATGAGTTTTCTGTTTTTTTCCCTGTGTATAAATCCGTCAAAATACGTACTTGATTTTATAATACCAGTCAGACCGTAGTTTGCTTTACTTGTTTATTTTACTTTTAAAACTCGTATATGCCCGTCCCGAAAATATATGTAAAATCATGAACTACTATCCACGAAAAATAATACTTCACGTTTTCTTATTTATTGAAAAAAAAAATGAATTTGAGAAGCTCCTAGTGAAAGGAGCATTATCTTCTGAATATGGAATATTTTTTCAACAGTAAAAATTAGGTTACGGCATTCACAGCGACTTTTTATTAGCTTTTGCTAGATTTGATCAAATCACAGTACCTAATTATCAGTTTTAAATGAAGAATTGCAGCCCAAAGAAGCCCCAAGAACATAGAAAACATCTCCGATAATATTTAAAATCGAATGTTTGCTTTAAATTTAAAATTTACCTTTATCTGTGGGAGTTTTAAAATTCATGTTTATCTAAATTGATTTTAAGACTTTACTGTTTTCTAAATTTTGGGAGCTCGAGATCTTTGTAATAATTCTCAATTCTTCTATTTTATTTTAATGATTACTGATGATGTGTTTTGAACATCTTATCTTGATTCTGATTAAATGTTTCAAATTTATTTTTTCGTCACATTGAGGATAACTATTTTATGTGAAATTCTAAATCTCCATCAGATTTTAAAAATTTCAACACATTTGACAAAATATGTTATTCCTCCTTTGGCTCTGATTCGGACTCTGTTTCTCAAGTTTGTATACAGATTTTATTTTTTTGTTTTTTCTCAAATATTGATATGAAAATTTATGAGAAAGTGACTTGTGGTTCTGATTAAAATCTATCTTCAGGGTTTTAATTATACTCTTGAACTCTTATTCCTTTTTGTTCATAGAATTTGAATTTGATTAATTTTTTTTTTTTATAATTTTGGATTCCATGTCTTAAATCTTTATTTTACCTTTCAGAGTTTTTGAACAAATAACCAATCGAATTTTGAAACGTACACCATTTTTCATTTTCGATAAGTTGACATATAGTAGGGCCTTCCCGAGAAAACTTTACCAGCCCCCGATGGCTTAAACCTGCTCTGACAAGTGATCTTTCCCAAAAAATCAAACATTTTGAAGCTTTGATATGATAACATTCCCTCAAAAATAGATGAAAAAATCAAAATTAAAAAAAAAATTTAATCAAAATTCTAGGCAAAAATGCTGATTTAAAAAAAAAAGAATTCAAAATTAACTATTAAAATTATTTAGAATAATCCTTCAAATTTACTGGCAACACTGTAGCGAAAAAACAAATGCAGAGTGATAAATGTGTATTTTCTATGAGCGTTCCTATCGAAGACAGAATGAAGTTTTGAGTTGAGTAATGCAGTTACAATCCAATCATTCTTCAGAATACTTTCTGTTTCCGATAGAAGCAATCAGAGAGAAAACACATTTATTACTTTGCTTTTGTTGACTTGCTACAGTGTTGTCAGTTATTTGAACGACTAGTTCGAGATTATTTCCATAGTTAATTTTCAAATTCTCATCGAAATTCAACATTTTTGTAAAAACTTTAAATTAAAATTTATTTTTATCATAATTTATGAAATTATCATTCATTTATGAAGGAATCTAAACACATCGAAGATCATAAATGTAAAATTTTAAGTTCTTTGAAAAAATATCAGTGAAAACTGTCACATTTTGCTCGAGTATTTTGTATGCAAATAAAAAAAATTCTATGCGTTTTTTTCTGAAAAGTGCGTTGAATAGGAGAAAGTAAGTGGCATATTTTCATACATGCCTATTTTTTTCTTTTCAAAGGTACAGACAAAAAATACAACGTGAAATATATTCCTTACTGTTAAAAACATGGCTTTTTTTCTGAATAACAACAATCTAACTTAACTCAAGCTTCTTACATAGTATTTTTCAAAAACATCTTAATCCAAATCTATTTGGCAAAAATTTACTCTACACTAACTTCATGCTGTAATACTTATAAATAAATTCAAATATTATTTATAACTTCAAATTATCCAACATTATAGATTTCCAAACTTAAAAAGACTTAAAAAACAAGATGTTGTAGGCCACTTGTTTTAGACTATTTAAAGATTGGCAGAAACTTGTGAGCTTTAAACATGCCAGAAGGTTATTTTCTGCTTAGTCTTTGGTTAAAAGTTTCAATTAAATGTTCATTATAAGTGCTTAAAAGTTAATTTCGAGAAAACAGCTTTTGAGATGTTGTGTTTGGCAATCTAATTAATTTTTTTCGGAAATTTGTTTTTTCCTCTCAAACGACAAGTATGAAAAAATAAATTTTAAAAAATCTGAAAAATTTATCAAGTGTTGCTTGAAATACGAAAAGTTTGTTGCCATTATAAAAACAACATCGATGATTTTTGAACTCATGCTCCTTGAACTTTACAAGCCTCTTTCACATTTTGTTTGGGGATTGCTATTATTTCAAATTTAATTTTTATTCATCCTCTTCAACATTATTTTCAAACGAACCTGACATAAAACAGATGGAGAGCTGAAAAACACCTTATCTGAAATAACATTCTACACAAGTTGAATAAATTTAAGCAAAAAGGATGGCTCCAGAGAGTAATTAGCAACCACACTACTTTGGTAGACAAGTTATGTGTTGAATCTTAAAAAAAAAAATAAACTTAATCCTTTAATGCAAAGTGTTCTTTTGAGGTTTTATATTCCTCAAAAATATACAAATATACCACAGATGATTTAACTAAATTGATCAATGGTATTTTTATAACAAGTTTCTAATGTTTTTCAAGTTCAAGCGTGCAGCGTAATGAGTCGGCTACTAAAATGATTCTAAAAAGACACACTGATCAGTGATCACGATAAAATCAAAGTTCTCAATCCTTAAACAAAACTCAAAACTGTTCAAAAATTAAATTGAGTCGGATATTTTCAAATAATTGTCAGTAAAAAGTCAACCAGATAAAACGAGAGGGGAAAACTAAAATACAGGAATAATTCAAGATTTTGTGGCATTCTAAAAAATGTTCTTGGAAATGGTCCATTCTGGGGAAAACATTTTTGTTGAATGTTTTATTCTGAGATTAAATTTCGGGTTTTTGTCATTCTGATGAAAACTCATTCTGGGTAAATGTTTTCGGGCTTTTGGAATACAATCGCATTTTTGTTTTAAAGTAGACTGAAAATCATTTAACATGGGTTTCCAAGGTATTAATTTCCCTAGTTTCCTAAAAAAAACAAAAACTATTTTATTTTCAGATACAGATATACAGATAAATATTGAGCTAGCTCGAGTTTTGTATCCTGACGAGAGTGTCGAGAATTGAATTTGCATTTACGTGTTTCAATCATTCCAGAAAAGAATACCTGGATCAGTCAGAAACTTTGTTGAGCAAACGAAAAACTTATACCAAAAGATAAACAAATTTGAACATGAAAACTCAAGAATTTTCATACCTGATTTTAAAAGATTTTGGAATCCTGCATTCGAAATATTCGTCATTTTTTGTCTATCATCACTATTTTTGTGATATGAAAAATAATATCAAAATTATTCCGATGTTGTTTTGATAAAATTTAGAACTTTTCGTCGAGTACTACTAATCATAGTTTAGACACCCAGTTCGCTGATCTCATCGGCCATTTTTTTCCACCATCTCTTCATCTCTGATGCATCCCGAGTCGTCCAACCATTCTTCTTTTTTGACAGAGCGGAATTGAGGGCAGTTGGGTGGGTTGAAGTACCTTTCGACAAAATCCACCCGTTGGCCCGATACCACTATATCATCTCTTTGCTGTATCGGCAGCTTGCAAAATCTGGCCAAATGTGTTCCTGGTCCTTTGTGAGATCTAATGTACGGATGTCTTGTTGGTCACAAAAACAGGGGTTTTTCGTCCGCAGCTGCAAATACCTTGCCAGATCAAACACTTCCTTGCAAACTTCCCAAGCAACCAAAAGTCACATATTTACTTGAATGAAGGCATTGAAAGTAAATTATTTGCTGACAAAAAGAATAAACAGCCCAATTCCCTTTAATGAACGTTATGTACTTATTAATGAACTTGACAGTTGCAAAAGTGATTAATTAATTTGTACGTTGTATGTGACTTGTTTTGCCCAATTCCCATGAGGGAACTTTATGTACTCATTCACGAACTTTAAAGTTGCTAAAGTGATCTATACGTACGATATACGGGACTTTAGTCACATAAAGGGCACAAAAGTGCTCAAAACGGGATTTGGTAAGTCACAAAAAATGCTTTGATGTGCTTTCCAAAGCAAATCATCACTTCGAGTTTTAGTTTCAGTTAGAACAACATCTAGGCGTGGTCTTGTGGTAGCGTGTTCGATTCTCATTACGTTGGTCGGGGTTCCGGGCAAGTTTTTTTCAATAAGTAATTCAATAATTGAGTGACCATTCTTATGCGATTAATGTAGGAAATTTAGGAAAGAAGCAATTGCAGGCTTCATTTTGCTCATCTTGACCAAAAGGAACTTTTTCGCTCCGAATAATTGTGAGTGTATTTTGTATGAGCCATTCATCCTCTGCTGCTGAGAGAGCGGGGAGTTTTTTTTCTCTAACAAATGATCACTCTTCTACTGACAGAGCGCTGTTGATGTGTGACTCTGAAAACACTTAATCAGTGCTACGCGTGATCAGTAAAATTAATTGCGATTGTTGATTTCTCAGCCAGTTACTGAGAAGCTTATGAACATTTCTTCTAGCGAGAATGAGATTAGGTGACTGCGTGATTGAAATGCTCTGCAACAAAATGTGGGCTGCTTGATCGTTTTAAGTGTGAGAAAGCATGTTTCTCCCTGGCGTTTGACAAGGAGATGAGAAAAGCAGAGCCAAAATCAAGAGAATCGAAGAAGCCTGAGCAACTGAGCAATTTGTCGAGTTTGGAATCCGGCGCGTAGCATCATGGCGGCACCGATACAGAACATAGTAAATAATCAAGAGAAGGTGATATGAACCGAAGAAAAGAGTTCAGTTGAGATAGAGAGAGATTTTTTGCTCATTTTGCGATTTTTTGGAAGCTGAATTAAGAGGCCGCTGGAAGCTGAATAGAAGATCATTAAAACTTGTTTTGAAACTTGAAAGTATCAATAAGAACATAAATTTTGAGCTGCATAGAACGTACTTCATATCAATGATGGGGCTGAGTAAGCGTTTTTGTAAATGTATTATGGGACTTTTGGTTGCTTGGTTTATCTGCAAAAACGAATTTGAACTTACCGGGGACATTCAAAAGGGCTAAAAGTGGAACTATTTTCGTAGCGCTTCTGTCTTTTATCTTATTTCTTAAGTGTTTCCAGAACATTTGCTTCTTCAAACATTCTTCATAACTTGAAAGCATCAAAAGTTAGGCAAAGTCCGCTATAAAAACTAACTTTTTTCTTTTTTAATTCGATTGATAGAGCTTTACTTTATACTACAAAGTTGTAAAATACGTAAAAATATGAAACTTTGTTGAAAACATAAAAACTCTTTCTCTTTTCAGAGAAGAGTTATAAAGGTTTTATTTTGAAAGTAATTTAAATGATAGGTTTTTAAACTTAACTATAGTTAGATTAGAATTTACAAGAATAAGATGTTCTGAAAATTTGTTGGGGCATTTAAATCACACGTTTTGCACAAGGTTTCAACATTCTACGACATTTCCTAGCCAACTTATTGCAATTTTAAGTTTTATTTTTACTCAAATTTACGAGCGTTTATTGCAAAAACGTGCAAATAAGTTTTTAAAACTAATGAACCATATTGAAGCTTGAACTAAGTGCAACAAATTGGTGTTGTTGTCATTCGTCTTCACTAGGCTATATTTGATCACAAAAAGCATATATTTGATGTGTTTTATGTGTTTCCGAATGAAAATTTCTGCACTGACAGACAACATTCCAAAACAAATTACTGACAAAATGTTACAGAATTCAATGCATTCTATGATATGTATTTTTCGGCTTTTTTTACTTTAATGAGATCTCGAATTCAATTTTTAATCAAAGCAACATTATGTTATGTTTGTACTAGCTTATTTTAGTTGAACTCCCAGGCACTTACGAATTTCGCCCGCAGCTTTCCTTTGGTTGTTCTTTTTTCGCCCTGAGATGGGTATAGTGCTCTCAACGAAATGGTTTTTCTAGGCAGAAAGCAAGTCATAAAAAAACGCAAGTACCCGGGAAGCATTTTCAACAGGCAGGCAAGCAAATACGCAACACAGAATCAACCCGCCTTTCCAGGATGAGGATGAGGAAAGATGCTTTTGACTTCCGGCGGTGGCTGCCCCAAAACATTTTCCTCGGAAAAATGTGCGTTCCTCGTTCACTTGTCACAACTCCGCCGGGACTCATCAAAGGTGAGTGGCATGGTGAATATTTTTCCAGCTTTAGCTCTCCCGGTGTAAAGTGCGTGCCCTCAAGAAAACGTGGCCACTGTGGGTTTTTGTGGGTTTTCTTTGGACAAATTCGTCAGTATTTCGGGGGAAAAATTCCTTTCTTTTAGACGATTGTTCACCAAAAACACGTACTTGTTAGATGAAGGAAAATAAAAACTGTCGGTGAATATTCTCGGTTTCGTGAAGAGTAAAGAAGGTGCTGTTTTGTGCTGCCGGCTTAGGGATGTCATAATTTTGGATGATATATTTTCGGTACGTGATATCAAGGTGTGGCAGGCCCTATCAGTAAATGTGCGTATGGCTCCGGAAGATAAAAAAAACTAAAGAAGAGGTGCTTGATATGATTTCGTTTGACTTTTTGCTCCTGGTGGTAGTCGTTTCAAAGTACATGGGTTTCACTTCATGTTAAAAATATTACAAGCTGTCTTAGAGTTTGACAATTGTAATCGCTTTTATCATAAAATAATTGTTTTGGGAACAAATTTCGAGACTCCAAAATCAAAAAGCTCTGAATCTACATGCCTGAGCATAGTTTCTATGATCCTGTGTCAAAACATGAAACATGATTCCTCCATTCTGCTCACTGTTTCTAAAATCCTGTATTCTTGAACCCAAAATTGGAATCCATCATCCCTGATCTTGAACCTGAACTCAAGAATCTCAAAAAATCAAGCCTTAAATGACGTAAATGACAATTTTGACCTTAACAATCATTTTGAAAATTTTGACAATTTTGACAATTTTGACAATATTGACAATTTTGACAATTTTGACAATTTTGACAATTTTGACAATTTTGACAATTTTGACAATTTTGACAATTTTGACAATTTTGACAATTTTGACAATTTTGACAATTTTGACAATTTTCACAATTTTGAAAATTTTGAAAATTTTGACAATTTTGACAATTTTGACAATTTTGACAATTTTGACAATTTTGACAATTTTGACAATTTTGACAATTTTGACAATTTTGACAATTTTGACAATTTTGACAATTTTGACAATTTTGACAATTTTGACAATTTTGACAATTTTGACAATTTTGACAATTTTGACAATTTTGACAATTTTTACAATTTTGACAATTTTGACAATTTTGACAATTTTGACAATTGTGATAATTTTTGACAAAATTGAAAAAAAAAATGACAAAAATGACAAAAATGACAAAAATGACAAAAATGACAAAAATGACAAAAATGACAAAAATGACAAAAATGACAAAAATGACAAAAATGACAAAAATGACAAAAATGACAAAAATGACAAAAATGACAAAAATGACAAAAATGACAAAAATGACAAAAATGACAAAAATGACAAAAATGACAAAAATGACAAAAATGACAAAAATGACAAAAATGACAAAAATGACAAAAATGACAAAAATGACAAAAATGACAAAAATGACAAAAATGACAAAAATGACAAAAATGACAAAAATGACAAAAATGACAAAAATGACAAAAATGACAAAAATGACAAAAATGACAAAAATGACAAAAATGACAAAAATGACAAAAATGACAAAAATGACAAAAATGACAAAAATGACAAAAATGACAAAAATGACAAAAATGACAAAAATGACAAAAATGACAAAAATGACAAAAATGACAAAAATGACAAAAATGACAAAAATGACAAAAATGACAAAAATGACAAAAATGACAAAAATGACAAAAATGACAAAAATGACAAAAATGACAAAAATGACAAAAATGACAAAAATGACAAAAATGACAAAAATGACAAAAATGACAAAAATGACAAAAATGACAAAAATGACAAAAATGACAAAAATGACAAAAATGACAAAAATGACAAAAATGACAAAAATGACAAAAATGACAAAAATGACAAAAATGACAAAAATGACAAAAATGACAAAAATGACAAAAATGACAAAAATGACAAAAATGACAAAAATGACAAAAATGACAAAAATGACAAAAATGACAAAAATGACAAAAATGACAAAAATGACAAAAATGACAAAAATGACAAAAATGACAAAAATGACAAAAATGACAAAAATGACAAAAATGACAAAAATGACAAAAATGACAAAAATGACAAAAATGACAAAAATGACAAAAATGACAAAAATGACAAAAATGACAAAAATGACAAAAATGACAAAAATGACAAAAATTACAAAAATGACAAAAATGACAAAAATGACAAAAATGACAAAAATGACAAAAATGACAAAAATGACAAAAATGACAAAAATGACAAAAATGACAAAAATGACAAAAATGACAAAAATTTCAAAAATGACAAAAATTTCAAAAATCACAAATTTTTCAAAAATTGCATTTTTTTTAATATTTACTAATATGTAAGATAAATTCAAATGTGTCATTCAAAATCTTAATTCTTGTTTGCTCTATCTTCATATTTTTAATTTCTTTCTCTGAATTTCTGATCCTGCATCTTGAATCACGCAACTTTATTTCTTAAAACGGCTCCTTAATTTTCAAAAGTAATTTTTAAAACTCGAATCCTGAATCCCAATTATGGATCACAAATATGAATTTTGAATCTTTAATCTTTATTCTTGGAACTAAATTCCCAAATCCTGAATCATGAGTCCTGTTTTTTTTTGTATTATGAATTCTAACAACGGAATATGACAATTTTTATAATTAATATCAAATATTTTGTTTATTTCTCATTAAATTACCCCGGTTGCACCATCGAGACAATGAATTAATATGCCTTTCCATGCACATGACGATATTTGCACATGAAGCTGCACATGAATGAGACACACCAGCCAGAGCGACTGAATCCATTCATCACCGCATTATTTATATTCCATTATATTTTGAGCAGAGCACTGAGAGATCGATCCGGTTTCCGTCGTCATTCTCTGCATTCATCATAAATCGCAGGCAAATACAATTCTAGAAAGTGTGCCGCAGAAGCCACAGAAAAGTCATCATCCACACTGTCAGCGATTGTATCGGATTGAAAATTCAAGCGGAAAACCAATCGACATGATCCAACCACACCCATCCACAAACACATTTATTCATTCATTCATATACACGTTCGTTGTCATTCATACGTTTAAAAGTGATCCAGGCAGTCAGCCTCCCGTTGATGCAGCAAAAATGATCGATTGCCAACTACCCGGGCATTGGCAATCGAAATTGGTCAAAGTGCTGAAATGCGTATAATGCTGTCATACTACAATCAGTCAGCAAAAGACACGTGTACTCGCACATAATGGGAAACGGGGCGCACGTGTATGCACAAATTGCTTCACATTCCGAATGATGTTGGCAATGGGATGGATTTGCATTATTGATCATTCCGTCCGGGAATTATTGTTGCTGCATCAGTGTGGGATCAATGGGCGAGATGAGTTGTGTGCTGCAGCATTTTCCGACTTGTTTTTCTTAATAAGCCAAATGAATTTATTTCGAAAGCTCTTATCTTATTTTTTTTAATTGATTAAATTGTTTAAATTATTAGAAATATATGTTTAAAAAACAAAAAAAAATAATTGAATTGGAAATAATTTTTTTAACAGATTATGGAAATTTAAGCAGAGCTAATTACAAAAAAAAGAAAAAAAATCGATGAACTTTTGACGGTCGCCATAATAAATGTTAAAAAAAAGTATTTGTTATTTTTTCTTGTTTGGTGGCCTTCAAAATTTTATCGATTATTTTTATTTTCATTTTTCGATGACATTTGCCCAAAAAATCAATGAGATTTTTTATACATAATATCAATTATTGGACCGGATGAAATCCACAAAATAGATGTCTAATTTTAGAAATACCCCTTGTTTAACTAATAATAAAAGTCATCATTCCCAAAATGGATCAAACTATTTAGTTACGTAACCATCGAAAAGCTACCAGTTGAGTTATTATGCTGAAACGACTAGCGTTTTATTGAGTTAGCTTCAAGCTATTTTTTTTTCATGAACCAGGAGAAAGAAAAATTTTATGTCATAATCATTTGTCAAAGCAACATTCACTCGTAACGACAACGACGACTAACTCTGGAACGCACGGCGAGGCGAGCTAATTATTTTTTATGTGACCTGGAGGACTAATGTGCCATCGCATTTTCCATTCCGGTGAATTGTTGTTATTGTTGTGAGGCAGCCGGCAGTCAAACCCGGAAATGTCCCAAATGTTTCTGCTTATAAATAGAATCATTACGGATTAATACCTGTTTATTATTGTTGGGAATTTTACCCATGAAAACATTTGAGGGGGAATTGAGCCTCAAACAATCCATCCATCCGTCCAGCCAAACCATCTCTCCACGTTTGTCTTTCCTCCTGTTTCCAATCCTGGCACCTGCTGCGGCAATTGGAATTACCTCTCGACACGCGTTTTTCCCGAATACCGGAAATTCCGATAGGAGAAACGGCAGCAGCAACCACCACGGAGTAAATGCTGACCAGGAGTTTCGAAATACTATCGGGAGGGGAATGTGATTTATATTTATTTGACCCATTTTCCTGGGCCACACGACGACGAGTCCATACCGGGACCGTTAAATCTCGACGGAGCTTTTCGGCTCAATGAGAAGGTCACTTCTATTAGAGCAGAGTTTTATTTTTCTTTTCATTTTGGAAATTATATTTTAGCTGACTAAGTTTCGAAGTGGGAAAACAAAATTTGACCCAGTTAGGAAGTCATTCTAGACAATTGTTCGTAGCCAATAAAAATAATCTCTTTGAGAAGCTAAATCCCAGACCTGCACAGCTTACCACGCAATTAGTGACGGTCCATAATTTATTTAAATTCTCAACATGCAGTAAGTTATATTTGTCTACTAAATGATTTTATGAACAAATTTCAGCTGGAAGAGTGGCTCCAGAGAGTGAGACAGAGTTTTTTAAAATTTTTCCTCGAATGTTCATTTACCTATTTTTTTTATTCGCCATGTAGCAAATATGGAATGGTATAAAAATCCACGACTAAAACCACGTGTTTGATAATGAACCAGTCATTCCGTATGTTGTAGATGCCCCGCAGTGAGACGTGCTAACGGTCGTAATACTCTCAAATTCTCACGTCTCACTGCTACACCGTCATTACTTATTGAGCAAGATCCAGAGAGCCGAAACTGGAATGAAAACAAACGGCAATGAAAAATCATAAGTTTGATTGCAACCACAGAACCAAACGTGCGCGAAAATTTATAAACCGTCCGAAATCCCATCTTGGGTAAAAAAAGTTGTTCCCCCAGAGTAGGAAAGTGTATTTTAGTAAAGTGCAATGCTGTTGATTGCACTGGAAGAAAAAAGCTAGTTTTACAGTCCGCTAGCTATTGACAACAAAGTGTTATCGAACACCACGAATAATTTAACATACCGAATATTTTAGAGAATTACACAAATTTTTGTGAATAATTTTTCGCAGAAAATGAACCTCAAATGAAATTTCAAGCGAAAATACATCAAACTTGTGTTGTCAAGAACCTTTAACGACAACGAGTCGAACTTAGATTTCTACAACATGAGACAACACTCAGCAACTTTTTTTTTTTTCGAAAAAAGTCCTTAAAGTTTTCAGTTTTTTGGAGCTTTGAAAAATAAATGAGAGATCTTTAAGTCTTCATTTGGAAGGAAAACTTTATTGAAAATAAATCTAATGTTAAGGAATAAAATAAAAAGATTTAGTTTGGCGTTCAAATCAGCTCTATTTTAGTTAAATCGATAAACTCGAATTTAAGTTTCAGTCTTTGTATTGAAGTATCGATAGTAAAAATAATGTCAAATGACGAAGCAATAAAATATATTTCCAGCTGAATTTTCCTCAACCTGAAATTTAAGTACAAGTTGTTTTATCAACAAAAAAAATCACTTTTAATTTATTTCGTTTCAAATTCTTTTGAAAAAAAAAATTAGGCACAATTTATGATTTTTCAACAAATGCAATCTTGAAAATGAATTCAGATCTTATTTTTTTAGTAGTGGTTGTCCCTTATTTTGTGTTTTTGAACAATTTTGAATTTTGACTCCGAATCTGAATTTTGCATTTTGAACCTGAAAAACTGAATTTCTGATTTGAAATCAGATTTTGAATCTAAATTCCAAACAAAAATTCCTAGTTATCATTATTTAAAAAGGGCATTTTCAAATAGAACTCATAACCAGATACCTCCTTTTTAAATTTTGAATCTTGGATTTTCAATAAAAATTCATTCAACATTTTTTTCTATTGTTCAATTGTAGTACAACTAGGGAATCAGAAAGAAAATATCAAATAAGAAAACTCTGATACTTCAGTTCTTGATCAAAATAATAAGTTTTTGAAACACTTTTATTCCTGCATAAGATTAAGAGTAGGTAAAAATTTGAAATCCAATTCTTTTATATTGTTTTAATTTTGAATATTTTCTTTAAATATCCCGGATTCAAGAGTTTCAAATATGGAAAATTAAACTTATTTTAATTTCAAATGAAAAATCAAGATTAAAATCAGGATCATATCCCAATGATGAACCGAACTGATCATCAAGAATAGTCAACTGAATACAGATTCCACAATCCGATCACAGGCCATAAATTTCGATTAAAAAAATGAAACCAGAACATCGGAAATCATTCAAAGCTTTGCTTACCAGAAATGTTTCTGCACCAGTCCGGGCAGGGCAAATCCAGGATATTTTATATAAAAACCATCCGAAATCCTGGCATTTGGTTTCAAACTTACAATCAATAATTTGGGCAATATCTAGGCATATTTGAAAATTTTTCAATTAAAATCTAGAAGTATAAAACTCGAAAAATTGTTTTTTTTTTCATTTGAACAAAATTTTTCCAAAAAATTTCTTCTCAAACAAAATACATAATTATGATCACGTAATCAAAATTTTTCTTGATTTTTCAAATAAAGCGAAAACATTCGGTCAAAATCCGGGCAATCTGTTAACTTTAGTTAATCTTATCTTAGGAAAAAATCAATATTCAGGACTAAGGAGTGATCAATTTTCTTTTGTGAATATTTTTTGATAGCGTTTTTCGAGTACCGTAAAACAGGGTAACTTTGATTACCGGGGTTACTTTGACAATCAATAATTTTTTCCACATTATCATCAATAACTTAATCAAAAGTTTAAATTTTTGATAACTGTTTTCTACGTTTGAAAGCCTATTCATTGAGTATCAAATAGGCAAAATTTGGTTTGCATTTGAAATTTTTTTTCTTTTAGTAATCTTAAAATATCTATTTTTCCAAGGCTCGCAAACAAACAGCTCTACTAGTGATACCAAAAAGCATTTAGAAGCAAACGGGTTGTTGAATGTGAAAGAACAGTTTTTTTTTCCTTGTATGTGTATAGTTATGTATAGCGCTATTTTTAAAGTCATTTAATGATAATTTTTTTAATGTTTAAAAAATAAGAACAAATGATTCGGAACCCATCAAATGGTTAACTTTGAAGATAAAATGAAAATGAAAATAGTGGGAGGGTCTAGGAGAACGTGCGAAGGAAAAGTTTCATTTGTATTTCGAAGCTAAACCTATTAAGCAATTGTAATAATTTTTGCCTCTAAATGTATGCATCATTGTTCTTTTTTCGATTATAAATGTTTTAAAAAGAAAACGTTAAAAAGCGAGGTAAAATTGGTAAACAAGCATTTTTTTCAAAATATTATGAAGATGTTTTGTATCCTTTGTTATTAAGAAAATTCTATTAAACCGTCGAAATGGAGACTGATCGATGTCACCCCAAAGCATCAAATTCTGAACAGAGATGAAATCGATTTTCAAATCAAATTAAAAGTAGTCTTATAAATTTCTGCATCCATGTTTTACGTTCATGGGAGTACTGGTTTCAAAAATATTAAACATGCCACATTCTCCTTAACAGAAAAGTAATCGAATTATATTTAAAAAAAAGTGATCAATCTTACCCCGGATTACGGTACAGTATTTAACCCTTCATTTCTTGATTTTTTTTATTTTTCCTTAAAAATCATCGGAAATGATGAGTACATCAAGAAAAAAAATTAATATAAAATACGATTTTTCACTTTTTCCATACATTATTTGTTGCAAATTTGTTACTTTATGGAACGAAGGGTTCAATATCTATCAATAAGTAATAATTTTTTTTGAAAAACTGTAGAAAAATTGTGGATCTTATCCCAGATTTCAGTTTTAGCATTAGTTCTGAGTCGAGATTGTTGCTTTTAATTCAATTTAGTCGTTCATCAAAAATTGACTAAGAATTTAAAGCTATAAGTTTAGAGAAGAACATTTTGCTTGACATTTTTAGACCCTCAAACCAAACAAAACTACCGTTAAAGGATCATCAGGGAAGTCCAGTCTCATACCAACATTTGTAACTTTTAATAAGCGAAAAACTAATTGTAGATCGCTGAAATGTCCGAATTTTTATTTTCTCCGATAAGCTGAAAGTGTTGCTTAGTTATGTGTCAATCAATCCTAACCTCAAATAATTTTTTTTGCTTGTTGCAAAGCTCGTATGCTTTAATACCGAGGCTATGCGACAGATGATTTCTGATGGACGACAAACTTATAAAAAACCCCTTTTTCAAACAAGTTTTAGCGTTTGAATCCTGTAACATGTCTGCTCTTGGCTAGGTCCCTAGCATATTTAAGTAAGTATTTGTTGGTTGTTTTGATTTAAAAATAATGATTGGCCAAAATTCTGCTCCTGAGGAAAAAAACAACAGGAAGCCTAAAATGAATAATCTTGTTTGTACCCATCGCAACATACGATCTATACTAATCGATTATACTTTGAATTCAATCTCAAGATGGTTTTTCTTCTTTACTGGTAGATTTTGCTAGCGAAAATTCCACTTAAAACGCATTAAAGTGGCTAAAAATTATCAAGTTTTATTAATTTTGAATCAACTTTATCCACTTAATTGCCCTTAGATACTTTTTAGAGAAAAATATTGGACCGAAAAGTAACAGAATTTGAAGGAGGAAGATGCAGCCACCTAAAATACAGGTTAGACGAAGAATAAGTTGAACAATTTGATCATATCATGACTGAAAAAAGTGTGCGCCAGCCGATGGGAGGTTCCGAAAATAAAGAAAGATTTTTCTTACAAAAAACGATAAATATTGTTTTTCAATTTTTTTCATGAATAATCATGAAATTACCTTTATTTCATTTATAGAAAGTATTTAGATCAATCGATTTGTTTTTGAGATACACGCATTTATAATTATCCCATTTCTAAAAATACTAAGCTTAAAGCACTCTTGTTTTTAAATTTGAAGTATATTCTCCCAAAACACAGATTTAGAAAAAAAATTAATTCTAAAATAATTGGGATGAGAAAATCCGGTTATTTCTGTACCACTTTACTTTTTGTTTAAATAAGACGTGCAACTTTATGACAACTGTTTCGAGGAACGTGAAACCTTAGAGAAAGACTGATACTTTGAGATTTCAATCAACAGTCCATAAAATATCAAATTGACTTTGAAGCTAAGGTTCTACAGAGAGAAACAGCTAAACCAAAGACCAGCCCCAACCCCGTTTAGTTGTTTGTCATTTGACACAGGACGTCAAAGGGTTCGTTCATTATAGGTATGCATCATCATCCCTTCATTAGGATTGAAAAACATGAATCATCACTTTGATACTGCTTTCGGAAGGAGGAGGAACTTATTTAATGATCCAACCTTTTGCCATCATCCCCCCTTACCCAATCCGAATGCGCTCCCCACCACACCGTATGGGGAAGGAAACCCTTCGTCAGCAGAGGCCCTTCGCCAGATGTTGCTCACCTTTGTTTATATGAGTTGAGAATGTTCCTTTCCATGATGAGTAGAAAAAAAGTGAAAACCTTACGCCCATCATCGGCAAAAAGGACAACATCATTATTATGATCCCGGAGCGCAGTTTTTTGGGGAAAACCCCTTGGAGATGACGTTTTCCTCCGTTGTCCTTCTTCCAATAAGTACAAACACACATCGGATGGGATGAGGTTCGTTTGTAAATTTAGCTCAAAACAAACAAAACTTGCTCACAAAAACAAACCCTGTACCTCGGATGCTCCCACCTCCACCAAGCTTTCCGTGTGCTCTCGGAAAACAATGACCGAAATGAAGTGTCCAACTGAGTCCCCCGGCTTTTCCCCAGCCTGATTGTCGCCTGTCCGGCCGGCCAGCCGATTTTCCCACAAGAAAACTCCATCGTTCGTCCGCCGCCGGAATCAACTTCCACGCTTATGAAGCCATGGAGTCTGGATTCGGACGAGATAAGGCATGTCTCCTTCCTTCTTCTGGTGCTGTGACGACACATTGAAAATCCCAGTCTGCATGTCACCACACCAGTCACAGGGAACGGAAGTCGGGAGGGAAAGCAGAGCAGCAGGAGACAGCTCTCTCTAACTTTGGACAACTGACGGCGACGACGACGACGACGTCGACATCGACCATGGTCAAGTGGAAAGTTCATCATACGGACTTCCGGTTCTGGAAAATTGAAGTTGGTCGAAAGGGTAGGACGAGGTAGCTTTCCATCGACCTTTACACGGGCGATATAATGTTCAAAAATATGTTTTCGATAATGTAGGGAAGAGAGAATAAAAAGTTTGTTTATAAAGGCGAAGTCATTCTCTAAATATGATGTTATTTATCAAAATAGAATTTCGTGATTTTCACATTTACCTACGAACCTCAAATTATGAGTGATGAATCTCATCACTATAGGTCACCTTAGACTGAAAGCCGTGTTATCCCCTTCTTTTGTTTTTCATTCCATAATGTTGCTAGTTCGTTATGTATGTTGTAAAAAAGTTACAGATTTTCGCGAGAAATTGCAATGTAATAAATGATCTCTTCATTTTTGTCCGATCACTAGACGATTCTTGTTTTATTCGTGTCTGAAATGGTCGACCCATACAACGAGCAAGGTTATCGTTAAACTATTTTCAGTCATAGAAGTTGTCCCAAAGTTCAGAAATAATAATTTTATTAATCGAAAAGTAAGAAACCATGTAACAAACGTTTACTTTTACGATGATCAACAGATAAACCACACACAAAATTTAAAATCTAATATTCTCTACCTTATGTCGTAATCTGAGGGTTTTCCTTGTTTCGAAGGCCGCCTTCTCGAGGTCACTTACTTCGCATGATGTTTGCTTCTCAAAATTCGATTAAAGAAATGACCCGATAAGCACAAGTGCCGTTCTATTTATAAGTAAAAGTTACCGCGCAACAATGATCGCAATAAACATTTTTTTCAATCGAAATAGCCAGATTTCCTCTGATTCCGCTTGTTGTTCAATTGTCCGTCAATTATAAGTGCGTGTTGAGAAATTCTAAGTGATTGAATTACGTTCTTTTCTTCAAACATGAATTATTAGATTTTAAATTTTTCATTATATAATATCTAACCTACACCTTATAACTGAAAAATATCGTCAAACGGGGCATCATTCAAGAACAGGGTTAGATGCAACATTTGTATTCCACAACACTCAATCAATTTTTCTTTCAATATACTGTAATAAAGTTCCCATTGCATTCATTTTTATATGATTTGTGCTTACGTAAGCACCTGCATGATAACAAATTGTTGATAACATAGCTATAAACATGATGAATAAGTTTTAAAAAGTTTTTGATTCTCATAAAAAAAAAATTTAAAATCGAACAACATTTGTACAAATTTTTACATTTTTTGCTGCCGTTAAAAACTTTACCCAGTATGACGGATCAGCTCTATGATATCACCTACAAACTTTATATTGCTTTCAATATCTTTTACCAACACTGTTGGTGTAAAAATATTTTTCGGACAATCACCAAATTTTTTTAAATAAATATTTTTATAATTCAGTTACACGCCTGGGGCAAAATGCAACAAAATGCAAATCAGATCTAAACCTCATAAATCTCAATCTAGTTACCATGACAAAAGGGACGTCACTACTGTCAATTTACGCGACGCATTTTGCCTAGGGTAAATTATTTATTTATTTATTTATGTTTATTTTTCTTTTTTTTCTCCGACAAGGCCGTGCGAAATGAGGGGGGGGGGGAGTTTCAGGTGCCCTCCCCCCCCTATGACGATTTTTCCAAAAAAAATTTTCAGTTCATGAAATGAAACTACCATAGTAGTGGGAAATTATTGGGCCCAGAAGATGTTTTAAAATAGATGTTAATAAAATCCGCCTCCGGCGGAGTTTTATCCCATATCACTCTAAGACCTACAGTCTTGAATCAGGGCTTTTCATTTTACTATAAAATATGTTATTGACGAGTTGTAATCAATTATTATGGTAAATTTTCAATTGCAATTCCATTATATGCATCGTCCTGAGTGACGATTTTGTTTGTTTATGAAACTAAGGTTTGTTTCTAAATAAAATCCCTTAAAAGGCGTTTCGCCCTCAAAAAAATTTTTTTCATAAGAAGTGTATACAAGTTCAAAATTATAACAAACCAACTGTTTTTACTTCACAATTCATTCATGAAATCCAAATTTAACGTATCGACGATTCATGTATTCATATGAGAGATATTTAATACTTGAGCAACCTCATCATTCACTTCGATTTATTGAAGTAATGGAAAAAATATGCATGCCATGAAAAATGTTCTGCAGATTAAAAAACATTCGTCAAAAAACCAATTTCGATCTTTAATTTTTAACGTATGTTTTATGTCCATATTAAAGAATTTTACTTAAATAATAACTTTTTTTTGATGAAACTTATTCATTGTTCGCGCACACACGAAAATGGGTAGAAACGAAAATGCCCGCTGCTGAAAACATTTCGCCGCCGGGTTTATTGCGATGGGTTGTCTTCGGAATGCTGTCAGTTGTTCGGGAGTTAAGAAACATCATAAGAAAAAGAGGAGTTTCCGGCATCCCTAGATTATAAAAGGCCGATCGAGAAGTCATGTGTTTCTCTTTTTGGCACTGATACCAGCTACGTCAACCGCTCGGCGAACGCGCTCTGTTTTGTTGTTTTCCTAGAAGTGATACTTTAATTGATTGTTTTGTGTAAAGTTTTGTAATGTTAATTAAGTAGATAGGCTGTAAATAAATTAAGAAATAAAGTTAAGTGGTTAAAAGTAGTTAAAAGAACTGTATAAAGTGAGTGAGAAATAAAAACAAAGGATACTTACCAAGGAAACAATCTCGACCGCTTCATCACCTGAAAGAAAGAAGATAGAAGAAGAAGGAAAACTTACCTGCTACCGATTCAAGGAATATTTTACCTGCTGCCTTTAAAAGTAAAATCCATCCGGACATTATCATCCTGCCGATCCTGCTGAAAGGTACTTCCATTTGGTCCTTCGAACCGGATGCCCGTCGAACTCCGAGCATCCGGAACCTATACACGATTTACGGAAGTCATCAACAACACCTCCACGTTGCCGGATTTGGATTCGTTCCTGCTGTAATAAAAATACAAGGCAATCTAATTGCCTCTAAAAGGTAATTATAATTCCATTAAACCTATAAGAGTGTCGTTTGTGCTTCGCTGGTTTTCGATTTCCAGACCTTCCGGCGTTGGAAATGGCTTCAGAGCGACGTATTAAGTCTCTGAAATTGAGGATTCGCAGCCTAGAGACTTCTTTCAACCTCATCAAGGTTTTCGTCGACAACTACGACGAAGACACTCAATCAGTTGAAGTCCCCGTGCGGCTAGAGAATCTTGGTGTTCTCTGGGCAGACTACTCCAAGACCCAAGCTGAGCTGGAAGCTTCCGATGTCGACGACATGGCAATCGTCGAGCAGCAATTCAAGCAGCGATCACATTTCGAGACAGAATACTACAGAGTGAAGGGATTCTTGCTGGCCGTAAATAAACATGCTTCGACTCCGTATTCTCATCCTGTTCAGTCCCATGCGCACTTCCCTGCTTCCTCCCAGATCCGGCTACCCGACGTGAAGCTCCCCGTGTTCAACGGGTCGTTAGAGCAATGGTTAAACTTCCACGATCTTTTCGTTTCTTTGGTGCACTCATCAAGTGATTTATCTAACATCCAAAAGTTTTATTATTTGAGATCGTCGTTGAGTGGAGATGCCCTTAAGTTAATCCAAACTATTGCAATCAGTGCCAATAACTATCCCGTCGCCTGGAATCTTCTCATTGAGCATTTTCAAAATCCGTTACGTTTAAAACAAACTTATGTTGACTCGTTGTTCGAATTTTCGCAACTTAAGAAAGAATCAGCTTCAGATCTTCATTCGTTGGTCGAAAGGTTTGAAGCTAACGTTAGAATCCTAAGGCAGCTTGGAGAAAGAACTGAATATTGGGACATTTTGCTCATACGAATGCTGAGTATCCGCCTTGATTCAACAACTCGTCGAGATTGGGAAGAGTTTGCGTCTGCAAAAGAGTCAACTACATTCCAAGATCTGGTAGGCTTTCTTCAACGACGAGTTACGGTTCTGCAGTGTATGAGCAATGGCCAGCAAGAGCATTCAGCAACGACTTCAGCGAAAAAATCGACTTCTCGTCCTCCACTCGTTAGCCACGGAGCAACTCAGTTCAACTATCGGCAGTGTTTCGCTTGCTCCGACCATCACCCTTTGTATCAGTGTCCAGTTTTCTCAAAATTGACCTCCGAAGACAAAGAAAAACTTGTGCGCCGCCAACAGCTTTGCCGAAATTGTCTACGGAAGGGTCATGTGGTTCGGAACTGTTCGTCGAAGAACACCTGCCGGAAATGCCGAGGACGACACCATAGCCAGCTGTGCAGCGACGATCGCACTCATCAGGAGCGCCTCAACCAGCGAGTCGAAGCAAGCGCAACAACGGAGACCAATGCGGCAAGCGAAGCAGCTTCACCATCACTATCAGCCGCGATTCACAATCCAGGGACTGGTCGTCTTTCTAACAGGGTGATTCTCGCAACAGCAGTGGTCACTTTGGTCGACGATCACGGCAACTCGCACGTAGCAAGGGCACTGCTGGACTCAGGAAGCGAGTGCAGCTTCATTACTGAGTCATTTTCTCAACGGCTTCGGATTCATCGGCAAAAGGTTCATCTCTCGATCTCCGGAATTGGTCAATCGTCTACACATGCCCGTCTGAAGCTCCGCACCACAGTACGCTCACGCACCACCCGGTTTTCCACCATCGTCGAATTGCTTGTGCTTCCGAAACTCACCCTAAATCTACCGTCGACAACCATGGACGTTTCGAGCTGGAGTTTTCCGGAGGGAATTCAGCTAGCAGATCCAGCTTTCTACCAGTCTAATCCCATCGACGTGGTTCTGGGTGCTGAAATATTCTTCGACGTCTTCAAACCATCAGGCAGAATATCACTTGGAGATGGGCTTCCGATGCTGGTGAATTCGGTCTTTGGCTGGGTGGTCTCTGGGAAGGTTATGCAGTCCAATCACCTCAAGACGATTTCCTGCAACGTCGCTACAGTGGCGGACATCCAACGATTCATGCAACGGTTTTGGGCGATCGAGGAGGAAAGCGCCGTTCCTAGTCTCTCGGTAGAAGAAGCGGCGTGCGAGGAGCATTTTCGTCGTACAGTTCAACGTACACCAGATGGCCGATATATTGTGCGATTGCCGTTGAAGGAAGCGGCAGACAACATAGGCGACAACTGCAACACTGCGCGACGTCGTTTTCACATGATCGAATCTCGCCTTCAACGCAACAAGGAGCTGCAGATTCAGTATCGGGACTTCATGGCAGAATACGAAACCCTTGGCCACATGCATCGAGTGGCGGACACAGCTGGATCCGATTCTTCCCGGTACTACTTACCCCATCATCCTGTGATTCGAGAAACGAGCTCCACAACCAAGGTCCGAGTTGTTTTCGACGCATCGTGTAAATCTGCAACCGGAAAATCTCTGAACGATGTGCTTATGGTAGGCGCAGTAATTCAAGACGATCTGAGAGCCATCATATTGAGGTCCAGGCTCCACCAGGTCATGCTCATCGCTGACATTAAGCAGATGTATCGTCAAGTGCTGGTCGACGATAGATACACTCCACTGCAGCGGATTTTTTGGCGGAATTCCCCCGAGGAACCTCTACAGACCTTCGAGCTAAAAACGGTCACCTACGGCACGGCCAGCGCACCGTTTCTCGCTGCCAGGGTACTTCAGCAGTTAGCCGATGACGAAAACCAGAACTTTCCCGAAGCAGCCAAGATTCTGAGGCGCGATGTGTACGTCGACGATCTGTTCACCGGAGGCAGCTCACCAGAGGAAGTATCAGAACTACGAACTCAGCTTGATCATCTTTGCAGAAGGGGCGGACTTGAGTTCCGCAAATTCGCCTCAAACGTAGAATCGGTTCTCGACGGCGTTTCTCCCGAAAGGCGTGCCATTCAATCTTCGGTCGAGCTCGCATCAGACCAGTGCATCAAAACCCTGGGCCTACACTGGGAACCAACAGCCGACAACTTACGGTTCCACATCCAACTCCCCAAGCAACCACCAGACACCCTTATGACGAAACGAATCGCTCTGTCACAAATCGCACAACTTTTCGATCCGTTAGGCCTGGTTGGACCAGTCATCGTAACCGCTAAGATATTTATGCAGACGCTGTGGAGCCTTACATCCGAAGACGACACACCTTGGGGCTGGGATCAACCGCTACCAGATTCTCTCGCCACTTACTGGATCAAATACTACTCGCAGTTGCCTCTGCTTGAGCAACTCAGAATCCCTCGATGTGTTGTTTTGCCCGATCCATGTAACATTCAGCTTCACCTCTTTTCGGACGCATCGGAACAAGCATATGGCGCCTGTGCATATCTTCGATCGACCGACGCTTCCGGGAATGTTCTGGTAACTTTGTTGACAGCCAAATCTAAAGTTTCACCGTTAAAAAGGCGCAGCATTCCTCGACTCGAGCTCTGCGGAGCACTAGAAGCGGCTCAACTGTACCAAAAGGTCTGCTCCGCCTTCAGATCAAGGTTCACGACATTCTTCTGGGTCGACTCTACTACCGTTCTTGCCTGGCTTAAGTCTAGCCCATCTGTTTGGACTACATTTGTGGCTAACAGAGTATCCAAAATTCAGCTAGCCACGGTGGACACTTCCTGGAACCATGTTGCAGGGCAACAGAACCCTGCAGACCACATCTCTAGAGGCATAGAGGCAGGAACAATTCTTTCGTGCGACCTTTGGTGGAAAGGGCCTCGATGGCTTCAATCTGAACCATCGTTTTGGCCTGTTAATCAGCATGACCAATCGTTTGAGACGCAGCTTGAATCTCGATCTTCCCCGATTAAACTTCTGGCAACAACAGCAGACCCTTCCTTCGTTGATCTTTTCGTCGAACGCTTTTCCTCCTTCCAACACATGCTCCGTGTAGCGGCATTCTGTTTACGGATCTCCATGAACCGCAAACAACCGAAGCTCACCACCATTCTTGCACCGACCGAAATCCAAAATGCTGAATTTTCCCTAATACGATTAGTCCAGCTCCAAGAATTCGCCAGTGAAATCAGCGCGCTTCGAGACTCGAAACCCATCCACACCAAATCACGGCTCCGATGGTTCTCTCCATTCCTCGACCCTCACGGGGTAATGCGGGTGGGAGGCAGGCTTGATAAAGCACCACTAACCTACGACAGCAAGCACCAAATTCTGCTCCCATATCATCATCGTTTTTCGGCGTTACTCGTACAATGCTACCACGAACGCAATCGGCATGCTTCACCGCAACTACTGGTCGGACTTCTTAGCCTACGATACTGGATCATAGGGGCCAGGAATCTGGCCAAAAACATCGTACACCGCTGCACCATTTGCTTCCGAGCTCGCCCTAAATTGGTGGAACAATTTATGGCTGAGCTGCCCAAGGAACGGATCACAGCCACTCGTCCATTCACGGTAACGGGGGTTGATTATTGGGGCCCAATCCTGCTGAAGCATCCGCATCGGCGAGCCTCCCCAACAAAGGCATTTGTTGCAGTCTTTGTCTGCTTTTGCACTAAAGCTGTACATATCGAACTGGTGTTCGACTTGACAACAGCAAAGTTCATTCAGGCCTTGCGACGATTCGTATCTCGTCGAGGCCCACCTTCCGACATCTTCTCTGATAATGGCCGAAACTTTCTCGGAGCCAAGAATGAACTAAAGCGACTTATTCGCCAGCCAGATTATTCGCGCAATGTTGACCAGGAATGCTCAGTCTGCAACATCAGATGGCACTTTAATCCGCCTAGAGCATCCCATTTTGGTGGACTATGGGAATCTGCCATTCATTCTGCTCAGAAACATTTCATCCGCATTGTCCGAGACCGACCACTTTATTACGACGACATGCAGACTCTTTTATGTCAAATAGAAGGTTGCCTTAACTCTCGTCCTCTGGTTCCCCTGAGCGACGATCCAACGGATTATGAGCCATTAACACCCGGGCATTTTCTTGTCGGCTCTGCATTAAAAGCTGTTCCGGATGACGAGCTCAGTGAGATTCCGTTCAACTGCTTAAAAAATTGGCAACAAATCCAAAAACTGCTTCAGGATCTCTGGCGGAGGTGGCATCTAGAATACATAAATACGTTACAACCAAGAAGCAAATGGGTGCACTCACCTGTTTCCATCAAGGAAAACCAGCTCGTCCTGTTGAAGGAAGATAACACTCCACCGATGCGTTGGCCGACGGCAAGAATAATCCAGACCCATCCTGGCAGCGACGGAGTAGTCAGAGTGGTCACTCTGAGGACAGCGAAAGGATCCTGTACGCGACCGGTGTCTAAAATCTGCCTGCTGCCGATTGCACCATCGTTGGAGGAATCAATTGCACCATCCAGCGCTGAGCAATCAACACCAGACGAGATTCGTGCTTGAAGGAGCTTTAAATTTCGGATCCAGTTTAAAAATAATATCCAAGGCACTTATTGACTTGGATCAGGTGAGTTCCTGTCCAAGCCTTTATTCTTTCCCAACTTCGCTACTGGGTCAACTATTTTCAGCACTTCCGTACTTCACCTTTCGGATTGAGCACAACACCACGAAAACACAACAGCATGCAACAGTCTTCAGTCCAATCGCGATGCAGATCCCGTTCTAAATTTCACACCTTTCAAGGCACTATTCGAAGTTGGATCAGGTGAGCCCCTGTCCAATCTAACTATTTTTTTTAGGAAGGTCTACCGGATCAATATTTTCCAGACGTAAACCATCGAAAACATCACTTCACTCCACGGAACGAGAACGAACCGACGAAACCGATCACAACAAACCACGAGACAGATGTAAACAAACATCATCATCGCCATATCCACGCTGAACGGAATCCACTTAGTTCACGGAATTATTAATCCATAATCATCGTCAGAAACGCTGTTTCTGAAGGGGCCAGGATGTTCGCGCACACACGAAAATGGGTAGAAACGAAAATGCCCGCTGCTGAAAACATTTCGCCGCCGGGTTTATTGCGATGGGTTGTCTTCGGAATGCTGTCAGTTGTTCGGGAGTTAAGAAACATCATAAGAAAAAGAGGAGTTTCCGGCATCCCTAGATTATAAAAGGCCGATCGAGAAGTCATGTGTTTCTCTTTTTGGCACTGATACCAGCTACGTCAACCGCTCGGCAAACGCGCTCTGTTTTGTTGTTTTCCTAGAAGTGATACTTTAATTGATTGTTTTGTGTAAAGTTTTGTAATGTTAATTAAGTAGATAGGCTGTAAATAAATTAAGAAATAAAGTTAAGTGGTTAAAAGTAGTTAAAAGAACTGTATAAAGTGAGTGAGAAATAAAAACAAAGGATACTTACCAAGGAAACAATCTCGACCGCTTCATCACCTGAAAGAAAGAAGATAGAAGAAGAAGGAAAACTTACCTGCTACCGATTCAAGGAATATTTTACCTGCTGCCTTTAAAAGTAAAATCCATCCGGACATTATCATCCTGCCGATCCTGCTGAAAGGTACTTCCATTCATAATTAAAAATTTTATTTTATTTGTATTCAGAAAATTACTATTATAATGGTAAAGTACTTATCTGCTAGTACTTTGCTGTATGGCAGCCGGCTAAAGAATACTGCCGCTGAGATACTGGTCCAATACTGGTCCATGTCGTACGAGGCGACTTCTCCAGTACTTCCCAGATACGTTTATTTCATATTTCTGTATATTGGAAATCAATGAGGTAGTATCGGGAGGGGGAGAAAATAGGTCAAGGTCAATTATAATATGCAGATTTCAGAATTGTTTTCGTTTCGGAATTGTGTAAGCCAATGTTTTGAATCTGAATCGGTTTTGAATTCTTGCTGGTATTTTTGTTTTTTATCTATTTTCTCTCGGGGAAGATATGCCAATAGTGCGTTTTGCCTAACATGCATTAGCATAGGCTGTATTCTTCCATATTTCTTTTCTAGTTTTGCAAATTTGGAAAATGATCTATTATTTATCAAATCTCTATGCTTTCCTGGAAACTCTTTCATTAACATCTCTACACACATTCTTAATGTAAATCTCTTTTATGTACACTTTCTCTTTTATACCAATGGGATTTTCTTTTATTGGGAATCTGTTGGTCAAGTTGAAATCTTATAAAAATTTGATCTACCTACATAAATTACATCAGTGATATTTATGACATCATATAAATTTTTCGTATTTTTCCTTGTATTAACACAAGTGTCCAGTGCCTTCTATCTTCAGTTTGGTAACACCCTCTTGTGGAAGTAAATGGCCTTTCAGAAATGGAAAAAAAATTTCAGACTACTTATTTTGGGCTTTGTTTTAGAATGATCAATTTTCAACCAATTTTACCATTTGATGCCAAAGTTGACCAATCTCAATTGGGAGCAGAATGGAGGAGATGGAAGCGTTCGCTGGAATATTATTTGGAGGCAAATAGTATAACTGGTCAACGCGAAAAGCGCAATCAATTATGGAACCTTGGGGGCCTGATCTCCAAGACATTTTTGAAAATTTGCCTGGTGTTAATGAATTACCATATGTTTCCCCTGACCCGCCATTCTTTGACGTAACTGTAAAGAAATTAGATGCTCATTTCGAACCAACTCAAAGGAGAACCTATGAACGCAGCATTTTTCGGAGAGTTCGGCAACATAGTGGGGAAAGGTTTAATAATTTATTTATGAGGTTACGAGTCCAGGCAAGTCGGTGCGAATGGGATCCAGATACTCTGGATACGATGATTATTGACCAGATAGCCGAAAAATGCTATTCCGAGACACTTCGAAAGAAGACGTTAGAGAAAGATCGCACTCTCAACGAAGTGGTTGCGATGGGTTGAACTATTGAAGATGTTGAGATACAATGTAAACATCTCACAAGACAAGACAAAAATACAAATGAGATAGAAGTTAACAAAGTAACTTTTTCGGAAATGCCTAGAGCACGAAACCATAATTTTGGCCAATCCAGTCGTCTGGTTCACCGAAATCAATACAGTAGAGTACAACAACGAGTGAACAGACCAAGTTTTGGCTACGACACTCCAAGAAACTGGGTTCCGCGTCAAAGGGAACTGACAAAGCCTACTTCAACTTTTCATGTACAAGGTGCCGAAACCCGTACGTGTTTTGGATGCGAAAGAAAGGGTCATCTAAGATGGCCACAACCAGTGCTGCAATTTTTCTCAAAGCACGAATGATACTGACTGTGATTTTCTATCAGTGTAAAAAGCTTTAACTGAAATGAACGGAATATAAAAGTCAACAAATATAAAAGCTTCTGATCGGCTCGGTCATCTTCGTGCTTACAGAAAGCTGTGTGAGTATGTCTATCAGTCAGTTGAAAGCTCACTCGTAAACCTGAACTAACCTGTTTCACTCCGACTGCTACGAAAGCGTCTTTCGCTTAGGCGTTTCTGTCACTGACTGCGTTCGGTCAGTGACTGGCAGCTTAAGCATTCAATCAATGTCAGCGAAAGTTGCTGATAATTTCAGCAAGCATTTATTTTCGCGATTTTAGCAAATTGTGAATTGGGGTTCCAAAAGAAAACACGACTTGAAATGCGCTAAGACTATACGATTATTCGAAGGGGGACAGGGGGATGGATGAACATAAATTTCGTGAAAATTGAATTCATGGCAATTAATAATGACAAAAATATGACAAATGAAATAAACATATGACGAAAATCTGACAAATATGTCAAAAACATGACAAATGTGGTCAAAAAATTACAATATTATGACAAAATGTGATAAATATGTTGAAAACATGACAAAATTATAACAATAGTATGAGTAAAATCTGTCAAATATGACTAAAATTTGATAATAAAATAACAACAATTTAACAAAATGACAAAATTATGTCATAAATATGACAAAAAAAAATTGACAATATAGTGACAAAACAATAAAACTTAGAAACAACTCCGACAAATAAGACAAAAAATTGACAAATGTGATTAAAAATATGACAAAAATATGACAAAAATCACAAAAATATAGCAACATTTTCACAATACAATGACAAAACGTGTCAAAAAAGTTTCAAAATTATGACCATATTTGAAAAATATGACAAAAATATGACATAAACTTGACAATAAGATGGCTAATATTTTAGAAACCTTTGTCATAAATAAATGAAAAAGATGAAAATGAGACAACTTTGTGACATAAACCTTATTATTATGACAAAATTATCACAACAATCAACAATCAATTTGTAATATTTAATGACTTTGTCATATTTTTACATAATTTGACGACATAGTCGTATTTATGTTCTTTTGATTTGAAACTTTCAAATATATAAATTTGTCTGATTTTTTCACAATTGTATGACATGATTTTGTCATTTTATTGTCATATTTTAAGACGCTTGTCATAGTTTTGTTATAATTGTCATTTTTTTTTTTTCAATTGTTAATGCCATTTGTCATATTTTTACCATCATTTTGTCATTTTTGTTATATTTTGGTTAAAATATTGTCATATTATTATCACATTTTTCATATTTTCATGTTGTGTTAGTAAATATTTTTTCATTGTATTGTAAATTTCAGTCATATTCGTCATATTTCTTTTTGTCATAATTTTGTCAAACTTCTACCACATTTGTCATATTTTTTCATTTTATTGCCTACTTTTTGTCATATTTGAGTCATAATAATGTCATAGTTTTGTTCCCCACATTCTTCCCAGACGCTCCCTCGCCAACGTTCGTTTCACCAACCCGAACACTCATTTCTAAACCTTCTCACCCTTTTACACCATTTGTAAAAGACGTATTTTTTATCAAAATCCTTCAAAAATAGCGATCTTAGCAGTAACTATGAAATTTCGGCATGTCTAGCGAGTCGAACAATCTTTGTCACCATTCAACTAAACTTAATGATGATAGAAAGGAGCTTTTTTCACTTTCAGCAATGTTCGTTTGAAACTGAAAATGAAGATTGGATAACCTCATGAACCTGCAAAGAGCCTGAATGTATACTGAGCACCGATGTTGCCGACTGGTGAATTAGTGTGCAGAGAGCTTTCAGGACTGAGCTTTCTGTTCATTCTCGTATGAATCTAGTTGGAATTGAACTGACCGATACACTGCAATAAATTCAATCGAATATTGAAAGCTGACACTGAACATTTTCAGCACTGGTCACAACAGTGCCCAGCTAAGAATGCTGAATGCAAAAACTGCGGTGGATCTGGCCATTTTGCAACATGGTGCACTAAAAGTACAGGGGTCAAGAATTTACATTTACGTTTAGCAGATAAAACAGACTCATTACGAAAATTATTGAAAACTGGCGAAAAATATCAATGGCTGGAAGAGCATCATAAAGCATTCAATGAAATTAAAGAACTGGTATGCAATTCCCAATTTTTAGGATATTTAGACTTTAAGGATGAAGTTATGGTTGTAGCGAATGCAAGTCCAACAGGTTTGGGAGCAATACTCCTACAGAAAAACTCCAAAAATGAAACGAGGATTATTTCATTTGCAAGTGCACTCACTGACATTGAAAAAAGGTATTTCCAAACCGAAAAAGAAGCTCTTGCTCTGGTATGGGCTGTAGATAAATTTCAGCTCTACCTACTTGGTACTCGGTTTAAACTGGTCACACACTGTAAACCTCTTCAATTTTTATTCAAACCACGGTCAAAACCATGTGCCAGAATTGAGAGGTGGGTTATGCGCTTACAGGCATACAATTTTGAAGTGATTCACATTCCCGGCGATGCTAACCTTGCTGATGCACTCTCAAGACTGTCAATTTAGGTGCTAAAGGAATTTGATGTAGCGGGTGAAGCTTGTATATATCACTTAAGTCGAGTAGAAATACCGAATGCTATATCACTTCAGGAAGTAGAATCTTCGTTGGCAAATGATCTACAGTTTGAAGAGCTGAGAAAATGTTTGGAAACTGGAGTATGGACCGAAAACTGCCGGGAATTCAAACCATTTGAATCAGAATTAAGCGGTTCAGTAAGTTTATTACTACGAGGGGACAGGCTGATTATTCCCAAAACACTTCGACAGAAGATTCTGGGAATAGCACACGAGACTCATCCGGGGATGGTAGTTATGAAACGAAATCTAAGACAAAAAGTTTGGTGCAAGGTTTGTATCCTGAATCTATAAAGACAGATAACGGACCCCAATTTCTAAGCCCTGAATTCAAAGTTTCTTAGAACAATTCGGCATTGAACACAGAAAAACCTCTTACTGGCTACAAGCCAACGGGGAAGTGGAGAGGATAAATAGAACTATAGGAAGAATGTTTGTCCTAATGCAAAATTCTACCCCTCATTCCACAACCGGAGTGGCACCATCATCCTTAATGTTTGGCCGAATCATCAAAGATAAGTTATCTGGTCTTATTAAAAAACAACTAAACATTCTTGAAGAAATAAAAGATCGAGACAGGATCGGGAAATTCCGAAGCTCGGAATATGCGAACCGAAAGCGGTGTGCTGAAATGAAGGATCTTAAAGTTGGAGATACAGTCGTAGCAAAACGCGTACAGAAAGGAAACAAACTGTCAACAACATTTTATGCTGAAGAATTCGAAACTCAAACCCGTAAGAGCAAGTTCACTGGTGTTGGGAAAAAGTGGTAGAAATTTTGACATTTTGAAAATGTTACCATGGAAAAATCTTTTAAAGATCTTGGGGCGTTGTATTTTTTTGCAACACTGTTTCTATTCCACCCGTATGTGATAGAAATATGGCTATTTTTGCATCACAGCATGCGAAAATACAACACGTGTTGTAGATGACAAAATTTTGCAAAATGTGCCGTAAGTGTCAAAATTTCTACCACTTTTTCCCAACACCAGTAAACTTGCTCTAACGGAGCTGATGTTACCTTGAAATCTAAGGAATCCGGAAAAATCATACACCGAAATACTAATCATCTTAAAAAGCTATTTTCAGATGAACCACCAAATAACCAGATGCTACAACAAGACAAATGCACCGCCGAACAGGAAACCGAATCCTCACAAACTGTCGTATATCTATCAATGGGCGAAGAAGGTCATGCTGAATCACCATCCAATGGAAGACCCCAAGCTCCTCAACCACGAACCAGACCACTTCGTACGAACAAACGGCCGATCAATTTAAACGATTTTGATCTGCAAAATGTTGTCCAATTTTAAGATAAAAGAGGAATGTAGTGTCGTAGACAATCCAGCTAAGTTGGCAACACTTTCAGAAACACCTATTGAATACAACCCTGTTATAGCACGATCCGATGTATAGATCAGAACGAGAGAATACAATCAGTTTTACCTTACCCGCGCAGTCTAGCAGACGTCTTTTTATTGTATCCGAAACCTCCGACACAACACCTTCCCTTTTTATATCTTCTTGCTGGAGAAGAATTCGAATTGATAATGATTTTGAAAATCATCTTTGAAAAGAGAGATAAATTATTCGAAGGACATAGCAAATGATAAGCATGATTATGATCAGTAATGTTTTCGCAATTTGTGTTTTCTTTGTTCTTCCAATGCTTAAACCAAATCAAAATTATTTATTTCTTACCAGTTTTTATTGCTCATTAACTTTTAATTAAAATTTTTCAAAACGAAGGTTTTTTCTTTCTTAGTTTTAAATGATGACTGGAACGAATATGATTTATTACAAATATTAAATGTTAATTTATTACAAATATTACCTATCGAAAATTCCTGAAAATTATTTTTTTGGCACTTTAGCTTGATATCAGGAAGAATTTTATTTCAAAAGATCAACTGTAACTTCGATCACTGAGCACCTTATTTAAAGAATTTAGTAGAAATTTTTAAAAGATCCCGAGCGCTGATCCCAAATAAATATACTTTTTTTTCTATCAGCTACTGTTTCGAGATAACTTTTGAAGAGATAAAAAATTTATAAAATATATTTGTGAACATTACATAGATTTCGAAAATAAAGGCAATGATAAAATTTCTCGAACACCAAGAGTTGTTTTGACTACTGAGAAAACAGTAAAGAAACTCATGTTTTTTTGACATTTTTTCCAGTTCTGCATATTTTGAGAATTTGAACGAATTTGTATGTTTTAAGCGAATGGAATTTTTGAAGTTTTTCAAAGCATAAGTCAAATCGTTATGTGTCTTCAAGAAAGGTGTTTAATGGGTTCTTAAATACTCGAAAATACTTTCTTGGACGATGTCAGAAAAAGTTGTTATCTTAAAAATTGAAATTTCTAAAAATAGTAGAATTTAATTTTTTCAATGCTTTGTATTTCGGAAACTAAAATATTTGGAAAAGATATGAATTCTTGAAGCTGAAGAATAGTATATGAATTCAAAATCTGTATTTATTCTCATGCAGATTGTTCAGTTTATCAGTTACCAACGTAGATTTATTTAAAACTGATCAACTTTATAAAGGTTATTTGAAACAAACCTGGGGTATTTTTTTATAAAAAAAATTGATTTAAATCCATTTTTTTCTGATGGAACTTGTTTATTTTGTTTCAGTTTTTTTCACTTAATTTTCTGCAATTAGTTTAAATTTTAGTTTATACGAAATTTTAATTTTGATTATAATTTCGTTTTTGGAACGCCATGTTTTTGGAATATTGTAATTTTTGCTGCCTTAAATGAATTTGCGCGCAATATTCTATCAGAGAGTTAGGAATTAAATTTTTAATAATTTTAAATAAAATACCTCCCAGCAATATTCTCCCAGCATTATCCTTCATTGAAACGATTTTTGTTGTTGAATAGCTTGATTTTATTCTTGAAACAAATAATAACATGCATTTAATGATCCACTTTGAGCCAGAGAATTGTTCAGTGATCTCCTTCAGTATTGGGAGTTTTTTTTTTGCAGTGTGTGAGAACCAAATATTCAAAAAAAAACAAAGCGTTTTTTCATGCAAAATTTGAAATCAAAATAAGATACCTAAATCTTATTTGGAAAATCGGCAAAAATCCTGTCGCTCTTTTAGACCAAAAAGAAAACAATTTTAAATTAAAGAGTTTTTGAAATTCGAGAAAATTTGCAATTCGACCTACTCTCTTGTACACTCTTCTTAGAATTTTGTGATTATGATGTTAATCTCTCAACAAATTTAAGATGATATCTGAGTAGCTGGGTTAACGATTCTAAAAAAATAATGTTAACAAAGCTTGTATTTGAGTTGAATCCAAAATATTATTTTTGCGAATCAGTACAAAAATATTAAAATATTCTGCTCCAAATCTTATTGCTTTCCTTTCACCAGAGGTTTCCAGACTCGCTTGGAAAACCTTTGATGTGATTTTCTCAAAAAATACAATCTTCAACTTTTCCCTTCAAACTGATACTCGCATATTTATGTTAACTTTGGACAAGTGCTTCCGATCCAATTTGACGAGCGCACATGCAACGTCGCCTCCGTCATCGTCTTGTTTACGAAACAGCTCACTTCTGTGAAAGCTTTTTTCCCCCGGTTCTGACTGACAAGACAAAATAATGTCGGTGATCACTCACGAGAATGTCTGGAACAAACTCGACGCGCAGTGTTCTTCTTTCGACTAACATAACATGTTCAACATATGTACATATTCTTCTACAACATAGAAGGTGCACGACATGGCAACAGTTTTTTCTTTGCTGCTTCTGCTCCACTTTGCTGCCGTAGCTTAAATTACAAACTTTTACTTTTTTCGAGTGGTTGAAAAAAAAAAAAGATGGAGGAAAATCATTCCGGATATGAGCACATGTAAGCTCCACATGAGAGCTTCCGTTCGTTGCACGAAATCGCTCTGATCCAAACCGGAGCCAGTCATCATCATCTTGTTGGCGGCCGAGGCAGGATGAACCTCTTCTCGGAATTCTAGCAAAATGGATTTTTGATGAAGCACAGCATCTGCTGCTGTCAGCTTTGCTAGAAAGTATTTTTGATTTATTGTTCATATAAAAATCCATTTGATAAGCAATATGTTGAATGAAATTGGTTTGCAACAAACTTCAAACTGTATTTAAAACAAAAAAACTAAAGCCCTTTAAGAAGACTCCAGTTAAAGTGGCACTATTCAGCAATCACCATCCAGACAATTATCCAATTTGCAGCTAAACAAGTTCATTATCCTATTTGGGGCTGACATAACGAACTTCCAACATGCTACCTAGTTATGTATGTAAGTATAAGTCTCGGTTACGGTTTATGGTTTGTAGCAGCTAACTTTCCTTCCGGGAAGCCTACAGCGATTTCCTTAGCCAAAATCATAGGGAGGCAACTTCCGTTTTACGAATATTGTTTTCTTTAAGTTTATCTTTCTTTTTTTTAGTAATTTTAAATTGAGGTTTGATTTAAACATTTCTAAGACATTGAATTTTAAATTAAAATTGAAATAAAACATTTGAGAGATTATGGTATTTGCTCAGTTCACTGAAGACAATTCAAGGTTACAAAAAAGCAAAACTCCTTCCTGGGAGAAGGTAACCCAAACGTGAATCTTGGAATTGAAAAAGAAACCCAGATTAAAAAAAAATCTCATGATATAAATTACCATTCCAGACTTTATCGGAAACGTTCGTGTTTTCCGCCATACACGTCGGGTGCCATTTAAGATACTGTTTGTTAGAAGGAATGTGTAGTTTTATTACTTCACTGTAGAAGGGTCCCTACCAAAGGAAGCAAAAAGAAAACAAAATCCAGAAGGGTGGTTGAAAAGAAGGGAAAACCTTACCCGGACCGGTTATAGAAGTAATTTGTCTTTTCCTCCAACCTCTTTGACTGCTTTTTCGACCTTCTGTTGGCCCTATCGGTGGATCCAAATCAAATTGCTGTCTCCAATTGATTAGATGGGACGCGAATTGGGAAGTGCTATAATTTTTACGCCTTCAGATTCTTTCGTCGATCAATTTTGTTTGAACTGATGCTTAAATTCTTAATCCTAATTTCACAGAAAACATAAAAATGCATTAGAAATGATTGTTCAAGTCATTGACTATTTAAATCTTAATCGCAATTCCTACCAAATAAGTAAACGATCGTAAAAATGGTTACTTGAAGGCGGTTTGAATCGGTAATGATGAAAAGTTCACCGTGTTTGCAGATTCTGAAGACGATTTCAGTTCATTCATTCTTCTGCGGGCGCTTCGAGTGAGAAAATAGCCTTGTTGCTCTCATAACGACCAGCAGTGCAATCTGATATATGAAAAAAATTTAGATGTGTTCGACTTAATAGACCAATGAGAGAAGCAGGAAATTTTGTCACCGGCAACTGTTTGCAGGGTTGCCAACATTTCTTTTCAAAATTCAGTAAACTTTGAGTATTAAAATCAGGATAAATCAACATAATATAAAAAGCCGAAATGCTGACATTTTGTCTTTCTTACAAAAAAGGTTTTGTTTATCGATTATGGTGATATCATAAATAATATGTAGGTTTCCAGACCCCCTTTATCTGTAATTTATCGATTCATCACGATGAAGAAAAGGGATAGGCTTAAAAGTGGAATGTGTGAACATGTGGGAAAATTCTGCCTTTAAAAAGGTATTAATCAACCGAATTTTCAAGAAATTAGAAGAATCACTCTACGTCTTCCCAGAAATGATGGTACACAAAAATCAATAAAGCAAATATCCACATTTATTATATTTAATAATTTCAAGTTCTCCAGATGAATACCTTGTTTGATGATGTTGATGATGATGATGGTAAACTCTTGCTTAAAGATTTCTGTGAACAAAGTAACTAATTTCAGCCGCAGAAGGATGGGTCATATTCCATAGGTTCCATTATCAACAAGGAGCACTTTTTTAGCTAGTGCTTCCACCGCAATGCCCTTCGGAGCGTATGGTACTGGTGATCCACGCTTCTTCTTTCTCTTTGTTCCTGACGTCTCTGCGTTCTCTGCTCCACAGAAGGCCCGACCACTTTATGTTTTTAATTATTTTAATGTTTCTATGTTAACATAATTAAAAGCATGAACGAAGACAAGATGAATAATAACATGTTTTTATTACTCTTCGGGACTCAGACTTAAGTTCTGGCTGTGGAAGTACGATAAGTGATTAGTGATTAATGAATTAGAAGAATCACCCTACGTCCTCGAGCACACTAGTACTGATGTTGATGTAAAAAATTAAAGGAGAACAGCCCGAGGGCCAAAGAAATTGAATAAAGGCAATATTTCATTTTTTTCGAAAAATTTTTTTTATAAGTAACTAGCTGATTTTACCCAGCCTTGCTCGGGTTCACATAAAATATAAATCAAAATGAGTCGTTTGGCTTTGAAATTTTGAAAGCTTTTTGTTCATCATCATAACAAATTTGACAATGTTGGGCCTTGTAAGCTTTGTAAGTTTAAATAGTCTTCTTAAAGTTTTCATTGGGATTATTACCAAAGTTTATCGTTTTCATAATAGGTTTGCTAATAGAAATTTGAAATAATTTCCCTTAAATCAAAACTTATCTATTAGATCATTAGATTATTTATTAGATTTATTAGATTATGAGATTATTTTTGTTCGAGTGTTTATTCATTCTATCACGTTAAACATTTTAATCTGAGATTTCCAGGTTGCCCAGATTCTTCCGGACTTGCCTGCACATTTGACTCAAAATTTGAGGAAGGCTCGGTCCGGCCCGGTTCCCCGAATTTCGTTAGAAAATGCCCGGATGTATTCATTTCTTTTTTAAAATGTAACATTTAACTAAAATTTAATCATTATAATTTTAATTTTCACGTCAAAAAAAAAATTAGTTGCTGTTTTATTCAAATAATCGTGACTTGTGTTTTGAAGCTTGATATACAATTTAAAATCTGCTGATGAGGTTTGATGAAAAAAAATTTCGTTATTTTTACTATGCATAACTCTGCGGGTTTGACCAAGTTTTTCCAGATATTGCCGGATATCGGATTGAACATTTTGAAATCAAATGCTGGATTTTGCCAGGTTTTCCAATAAAATTGGCTGGAATTGTCCGGTCCTAATACGTCCAGAAAAATATCTGGCATTCTTATTTCACAACCACCGTTTTTAAGGAAGTTTGAAATTATTTAACCTTTTTTATCATCAAATGATAACAATGTTTTTTTTTATTTTTACCATGTATTATCTAGTGAAAACTTAGAATATTTGGCTTGTAAACATATGTGAATGACCTCTTTTCAAGATTGATGATCTCCCCGTAGAATGATATCTATTAAGTTTAATTTTTATTTTAAAAATTACTGAATAGATATCTTCATCATTCATGAAATGTACGTTTAATTGTCCTATCGCTATTGTAAATTCAATTCCTACACATCAATCTAAGTGATGAGATCCCAGCCTTGAACTTATTATGAAGAATTCCAAAAAATTAAATGAATCGCGAAAAAATTAAAACCAAGAAACACCGAAATTCAGCATCGTATATCTCAAAATTCATTGGACAAAAAGTGATAAGTTTAGTTTATTTGAGCCACCGAAAGTGTTGTGTTCAATTTTGTAGAGTTTCATGATTAATTTTATATCATTTGAGTTTGTTCCTTACTGCCTTAGCAATTGATAAACTAGCATGAAGGTGTTTTGTATCTTTAACGAACAAGAAAATTCGTTAAAACCGTCAAAAAAGAGATTGATCAATGTCTTCCCAAAGTATCGAATTCTAAACAAAGCCGAATTCAATTTTTAAATAAAATTTATAGTAGGTCTAATAGAATTCTGCAACCATGCTTAACGTTGATAGGAGTCCAGTACTGGTTTATAAAATATAAAACATACCACATTCCCCTTTACAGAAAAAAAAAATCGGAAAATATTGAAAAAAGTGATCAATCTTTCTCCGGATTACGGTACTTAAATTTCTCACTTTTTACGACTCACTTGTTAGAAATGGTGTTTGAACTCCAAACTTCATAAAATGGTTCAGATTTCACTAAACATTTAGTTAAAACTGAAATTCAAAGCTAGATCAGAATGAAAATTAGAATAAATATTAATAGCAAAATTGAGAGCATAGGAAACTTATATATTTGATAGATACAGTTGAGTCTGCCTTTCATATTTTTGTGAAACATGCGCTGTGATAACTTCACTACAAAAAATAGCTGCAGTAAAAATTTCTTTTGAAAAAATCTGTTTGTAGTATTTTGAGCATCAAATGAAGCTACTGTTCAAAATTTTTCTACAGTAATTGAAACAATTTTAGCAGTTGATCGATTGAAATGTACGATTTTTAGGATGAATTCTAAAATTCAAAAAATACATCTTAATATTAAGAGCTTACAACATCGGGAACCTACAAGATAGCAATTGCTCAGAGTTGTCAGCAACG
Organism: Uranotaenia lowii; assembly: GCF_029784155.1. NCBI lineage: Eukaryota > Metazoa > Arthropoda > Insecta > Diptera > Culicidae > Uranotaenia > Uranotaenia lowii. Next base: position 28,039,729 of record NC_073693.1, read on the forward strand.
AATCAGAATAAAAAAAATGCACCACTTCGAAAGAACTGTGGAATTGGCTAGAAAATGTTCTGAGAAATAATTTGAAGTTGACCATTGAAAAACCTGAAGATTTGTTAAGTTTGAGGTTAAATAGTAACGATAGATTCTTGAAAACAGGCGTATGGTAGGTTATTCGTACGATTAGTTTTATGATCACTAGAAGTAGCATGTTTGAGTTGAGGAACGAAATTATCGAATGGAGATGGAAGAATGAGGAGTAAGTAGTAAAATAATTTGGAAATAGGTTGTTTTAAATGGTTTAAATGTATTTGTGTGAACTGGTTATATTTTAGCTTTAAGAAAAAAAATTCAACCATAAAAAACGTGCAACATTAAGACTAACGTGAAAACAAATGATATTGTCTGAGTATCAATTATGAGATACGTTACAAAGTTAGCAAAATGGAAAGTTTTGGACAAATTGTACAATTTTAACGGTTGAAAAACAAGCGGCACACGGTGTGTTTCTAGAAGATGTAAAAAAGAAAAAAAAATAGTATTTTTTTCTATTTTTTCAGAAATTGGAAATTTAGCCTTTCCTGAGATATTTCCAAGCAAAATTAAAATATTTGGTCGGTGAGTCCCCATACGATTTATTTTTTTGAATATTTATAGTCTATATTTATAAATTTTCAATTTGAAATATTATTTCAGTGCAATGGAATTGCAATGGTTTTCTACAAAAATTTATTTCTTTCTCATTTTTATTCAAGCTTTTGTCATTTCAACGCCTAGAAAGATAAGTGAGTTGAACTGAAAAACTAATAATATGAAATTTTTTCTTTAAAATTACTAATTTGGAATATCTTCGTTAAAGTCGGTGTTATCCACATGTCACTTAAATTTATATTCATATTTGTATAAATTGGAAAACTAATTCTTGTTTAATGAAATTTTAAGATACATGATTATAACAGTCCAATATAATTTGATTGGTTTCGAAGGAAATATTAAAAAAATCTTTTTTTAAACTTGTTCTTTGACTAAATTCCACAATATTTGTATAATCAGATGGATAGGAATACGCATTTTAGAAAAAAAAATACAATTTTTGATGATATCACTCGTCCATGGTATTTTTCAATTTCTTTTACTTCAGATTAAAATATAAACAAATCTCAGCTGACCAGTTTCCAATAGAATTTAAAATATACAATTTAGTTAGAAGTAAAAGTAATTGCACATAAATTCATACATCTTCGGCTACATTAGATCAATTTCAAATTCCTTTTTCTCATATTCAAGGTGAAAAATGCTCTATCAATCATCTGATTTTAATTTTTGCGTAAGAATTTAAATAGGTACTGTTGATATTTTTGAATTAATGAATTAAAAGCGAAACACTAATTTTTGTCAATATTTTTGCCAACAATACTGTTGATTTTTGTAAATTAATGATCGACAAATATATAGAAATGCAGTGTTTCCACAGTCAGTCAATCTAAAGTTGATGGATTCAAATGGATTAAAATTAATCCAGATAATTCTAATACTTTCAGATAATTTTACCCTCTCAGACTGCAAACAGGATTTGCCAGCGGATTTTTAAGTTTTAGGATTCTGCAGTTTTGGGATTTTTATGCAATTTACTTCGTTTTAATAGCTCTGTAACTAGTTAAAAATAATTAACAATTTTTTTTTATGATTATTGAGCTACCAGTTCAATTTAAAAATGTTAAAAGTTTGAACTAAGAGAATTAGCACCTCTGAAATTAAAAAACACTTAAAACATATGTTTATTTTTAAAGATTTCAAGAAGAAAATTTTCATAAAAAAATTTGTATGGGGTCACCGACCAAATATTTTAATTTTTAGTGGTAATGAACTGGAAAAAGCTCTACTTTCTACCCATGCAAAAATAAGCACTACTGTTTTTTTCTCTTTAAGTCCTTCTACGAAATACACCATGGGAATACAGCACTTTGAAACGATGAGTGTTAAATTGATACTTAAGATCCCTTAAGGGTTCTTTTTTGTCAGAGCTTTCTGTGAGTATCCATAAATAGTAATGATGAAAAATAATAGTTATCATGAATTTATTGGGGGTCTATGAAGCATTTTTTTTGGATTTGGCTGTGCCTGATAAAAGTTACAAGCCACTTAACTTCCAATAATGTCATAATTACGCGTTAGAACGGATTAGGGTTGAGATATACATCATTTTGCTGATTGAAACATATTATTTTCCAAAACATAAAAAATTAGGCAAAATCAGACAAAATCAGGCTTATTTCCAAAAATTGGGAAAAAAATGGTGGCTTATCAGGTTATCAGGATGAACCTAAAAAAATCCTGAAAAATCAGACACATTGGCATCCGTGACTGTGTGCATTCGTTGAGAGCTAAATATTTCGCTCTCGCGTACGGCACGGTGTCTCTGAAAGAACATGTTTGAACCATTTGAAAGCTTGGAAAGTTACAGATATCAAAGTGACAAAAAATGAAAGAAAAGAGTTATAAGGTCACAATCAGATGTCAAAAAAATTTCATATTTAAAATCTAATAAAACTTCTCATCACTGAATGTACCAAGGCCAAAAGAAGTTCCAAGGCCAAATTTTTTATTTCAAAAAACCCTCACATCACTGATTGTACCAAAGCATAAAATAGTATACTTAAATTTTTATTTAAAGAAAATTAGGATACTATTTTTGGCCTTGTTAGAATCATCAGAAGATTTACTAGATTTTTTATATTAAATTTTTGTGATAAATTTTGCGACATTATAACTCTTTTCTTTCTACTTTCATCACTTTGATGTCTGTAACAAAGTTGTAGCCAGTTAATTTTCCTATTAGAGATTAGATATGATAAGACAAGGTTAAACAAATTTAAAAAAATATATGTTCTAGACCTTCCGATGGATCATTTCAAATTTGGGCTCAAATTAAAAGGGGAATGTCCTAGCTTTTGAATGGTGCAAAAATAAGCGATGATCATTTTAGATAACGGAAACTGTCTTTTCAGATGCACCGTGCCGTACCAGTGATGCCACAGATCGGTATTTTGAAATTGTGTCCTGACACCTAATATAATGATTGTAAATAAAGTAAGGTTGCCAAAATTTTTTCAGCACGTATCCGTGCCGGACAAACCGGGCAATTTTTATATAAAAACCTGGAAAAATCCGGGCATTCGATTTCAAATTGACGACCATAAATCCGGGCAATATCTGGGCAAATTTTGTAAAAACTAAAAAATTCTTCAGCAAAAATCAAGAAAAAAAATGAAAAAAAAAATTGTTTTCATCAAAACTCAACGATAGACATTGAACCGTATTTTAGTCTTCCAAAAAAATCTTTCATGATTATTTTTATATAATTTGCTCAAAAAATTTCGTTTTGGCAGTGTTTGTTGTTTTTTTTTTGTTTTATTTGCCAAATAAAGTGAATAAATGTGAACAAAATCCAGGCATTTTTCAATGAAATCCGAGTAACCGGGCCGGGCAGGACTGTTCTTGAATTTAGTATTAAATATCCGGGCAAACCCGGATAAAACCCGGCAATCTGGCAACCTTATTGTAAAGTAAGGCTGCCAGAACTTTTCAAGCACGTACCCAGATCGGACAAAACTTGGCAAAATCTGGGCATTTGATTTAAAAATACTGATAAAAAATCCGAGCGATATCCGGGCAATGATCAAAACCCAGGAATTATTCAACAGAAATTAAGAAAAAAATGATTTTTTTTAATCAGCAGTTTTCAAATGGTGTTTAAGGCTATAAAAAACTTTTCATGATTATTTTTTATAAAACTTGCTCTAAAGGCTTCGCCTTTGGACATATAAAAAAATATTTTACTACACAACTTGTTTATTTAGTTTGTTATGGTAAATAAAGTGAATAAATCCGGGCCAAATATGGACTTTTTTCAATGAAATCTGGGCAACCGGGCCGTACCGGACTTTTGTCAAATTTTGTATTAATAGCCCGTGCAAACCCGGATAAAGCCGGGCAATCTGGCAACCTTGTTGTAGAGTGTTTAAATGTTTAAAATGGTTTATTCAAACTTATAAATCAATGTTTTACATAAATTTGATAAGGATTATCTAATATAAAGAGTATGGGGAAGTTTCCTATTAGATCGTGGCAAATGGAGTTGAAATAAGGCTTGAGGTGAGACAGGTATTTCAACTCAGTGATCAGTATGATCTTGCCTTTAAATAAACCATTGAAAATAGAAAAAATCTTTGAAATAATAAAACGCTCTAGACCCCCTGAGGTATTATTTTAAGTTTGGGCTCAAATAAAAGGGGAAAGTCCCAGCTTTCAAATGGTGCAAAAATTAGGGATGCTTAATTTTAAAAATTAAAGTTCGCTCCCAGAGACACCGTTACGGATAAGATGTCGAATATCGTCCAATTCATATAGTTCATTTTGTTTTAGCTAGAAGCTTGAAATATGTATATATATTGCCTCAATTTTGGCAGATAAATGCTGGATTTTCGAATTCTTACGATCATTCTATAATGCATATGCAACGAATAGCAAGATTATTGAAACATAAACCTACAAAAATGTTTTCTGGGATTGTTGCGGGTTGAGTTGAACTGCCTTCCATGCTTAAAAAAAGCTTCATTCATTACACTTGAACTTGGTTATAAAAAAAAATAACATAGTGACGGTTTTCGATAAAGTGGTTTAGCAGCAAATTTCTTTCAGAGAATTCATAGATTGGCACGAACACGTGTTTAGTCAAGACACAATTTTCCTGTATGTTTGGAAAACGTTCCGCTATTAAGCCTACCCCCATTCTGAAACGTTACATTCAAATTTTACAAAAAAAAATCTTGGATGAGTTTAAACCCAAACGACTTTTTTCAGACCTCAGGAGATAAGAAATTCTAAAATTATCTCAAATCGACTCAGTATTTTAATCAAAAATAGACGTTACCAATAGACTGAGTAGATTTGAAGTAATTTTTGAGTTCCTCAAACCCTTTGGTCTTAAATACTTTGTTTTGGTTCCAAACTCATCCATTATTTTTTGCAAAATTTTAAAGTAACGTTTACATGGGAAAATTTGAACTTTAATGTTGGAATGGAAAAATTGAATATTTGGTTCAGAAAAATCAACATAATTTTTCATTCTTCTGTGGAACCGCGCCTGCTGTTTTTGGTGGTGTCAATTCAAAAATATTTTTAAGAATTTTTCCGTTGAAAATTTTTGCCGAAGATCGTAACTTTGTATCATATTAGAAAACATAGTTTTTAGCTGTTGAAATGGTGTATGCCTTTTGGCATTGAAATACAATCAATTCAACTGGAATCACTGCTGGTGCCTAGAGAAGAATTGCATGACTACTTTTCCAGCAATACTTCTATATTCAGCGGCAGTGATGTCAGGTTGATTGATTGTTTTACAATTGCAAAAAACAAACATCTTTTCAACAGCCCAAAACTTTTTTGCCTGAGAATATACAAAGGTACGGTCTTGAACAAAGTTGTTAAGCGGGTGTTTCTTTAAATGTTTTAAAAAATTGGAACCAGCAAAGCTTACAGGCTAATTTGCACAGAAGAAAAAGAATGATGTTGATTTTTTCATAACAAAATATTCAATTTCGCTATAAAAAAAAATTAAAGTTTAAGCACAGGTTTAAGTTTACTCATGAAAATGAATATTAAAAAAATCTGCATAAAATCATGAATGAGTTCTGAAACAAAACTAAGCTTTTTCGACTCTAGTGTCCGAGAAATTATAAAATGACAGCAAATCGACTGAGTTCAATAACCAAGTCACATTGAAAACAAAAAACATTGAAAATATCAAGCGTATAATGTCCCAAATAAAAGACTTCTTTCCGTAATATGCCGATCAGGAAAGCATATCAAAATAATCACTCAAACTTATCTCAACGAGATATTAATATCTTATTCAGATATTTGTCGTTTTTGTCTTTTCAAAAAAAAAAATAATAATAATTTCATCACCTTTTGACACAAACAGTTGCATTACAACTGCATCGGAGACTTTTATGGGAATTTGAAGCTCTCATTCCAATGCAATGCTTCAAGTCTGGTTCAAAACTCTTTGTTGTGTCTAAATTTTTCAAGAATTGTGCAAGCTTCAAATAATACTTGAAAGATTGGAAACAAAGTAAAAAAACAAGGCCGGAACAAATATCAAATTCTTTTTTCGTTATTCTCCACCCATTTCGTTTTTTTCCAAAAAATCCGAAGGGGGACTTAATCAAATTTAAATTTTTTATTGAAAAATTTGAATTCTCGGTAATAAAAACAGTTGAAAGAGCAAAAGCCAATTTGTGAAAGATGGGAATGGTATCTCTTTATGTATTCGAGATTTTTCCAAATTTTCGAATTAAAAAACTCAATTTTTCGTTTTGTTCTACTTTTTAAATGGACATTGGTTTCAAGTCAATTGTAATTTTGTGCATCTTGTTATAAATAATCTATTGAAAACTTGGATTGTTGATTGCTATCCCACCCTCCCTTCGTAATGTTTCATCACCAAGTGACAAAAGAATGAAATTTGTTGCAGACTAATTTAGTTATTTGTCACTTTATATTGGTCAACAATCTGTCTGATTCACGGTGTCTTTTTTGGGACCTTTATGCATCCCTGAAAATTTGCCACATTAAAGAGGAGGCTCTCCCCTATTCAACGCACTATTTAGGAAAAAAAATCGATATGGCGGTCTAGAACAACTTTTTTTGTTGAAGATTTGCGAACAAAATTTACAAGTTTTCATCAATAATTTTTTCCTAAGGATTTTAAATTCAATATTTTTAAACTGGAATGTATTGAGATTCTTTTCAAAAAAATAACAACAATTTCAAAAATAACCTAGGGAATTCAAAAATTACCCAAAATCAATTAGGTTCACTGTATACAAAAGAATGGGGTAAGCACTGTACTGAAATAAATTTTGAAATGGTAGATTTAAGCCAAAAATGTCTTTTGATTGGTTTCAGAATCGATAATGATTCTTCAACAGTTCAATTCACCAGACCGATGTGATTGATTTGTCCAGGACTGTAAATATTTGTCACAGTAAATTCCAAACCAATTCAATTTGCTGCGGTCGTTTGACAAAATCGATTCAATTAGTCTGTTTCCACCCAGTGTATTTCAGTTTCGGTTTCCGATTTTTTTTTATATTAGAACACAAATTTCTGTTCGGTTCCATTGAAAATTTCTCACCAGCTGGCCTTTTCTAATTCTGCTTATCCTCGATTTGTATGAATGAATGCATGAGTATTTATATGTGCAGGCGTACGATTATATTAATAAATGCATGTCCGGAACTGACCTTTCCGCAAAGGCATCAGCAGTAGGATGCAGTGTGTTATTTCATTCAAATGAGACCGATAATTAGAATTTATAATTGGATCCCGATGACAGTCTGCTTTTGTGAGTCGGCTAGCAGGAATTGTTTTGAACTTTTCCGGGAAAATGCACTCCCGGAAATTGTCCAAACCAAATGGGTCCTGTCAGCTCCAGCGACAGTCTCTTATTTTGTGCGTGGATTCGGTTCGAATTGGTCAGCGATTAAATTTTCCCCCTCAAATTGAATCCATTTGTTAAACAACCGCGTCTCGACAGGGAATATTGTTTTCTACTGTTTTCTAATCAATTTGTGTGCGTTTCTCCAAATTTCCATTTGCAGATGAATATGAAAGCAATACAGTGCTCCCTGGTGGCTGCCCTGGCTTTGAAGCTGGCTGGGCTTCTGGTGTATGCCTGCAAAATTTCGGAACATCCCTGCAAAGGTGGGGCTTTCTGTGTGCCGTTGGATAAATTCTGCGACGGAAAGGACGATTGTGGGGATGGCAGCGACGAGCCCAAACAGTGTACAGGTAAGTTAAAATTTTGACAATATTTATCCTAGAATTATTAAATTTGGACAAATATTTAAAACTTCTTAAAATTTCAAAAAAAATTAAATTAAGTTTTTGACAATTTGGACAATTTTGACAATTTTGCAAATTTTGACAATTTTGACAATTTTGACAATTTTGACAATTTTGACAATTTTGACAATTTTGACAATTTTGACAATTTTGACAATTTTGACAATTTTGACAATTTTGACAATTTTGACAATTTTGACAATTTTGACAATTTTGACAATTTTGACAATTTTGACAATTTTGACAATTTTGACAATTTTGACAATTTTGACAATTTTGACAATTTTGACAATTTTGACAATTTTGACAATTTTGACAATTTTGACAATTTTGACAATTTTGACAATTTGGACAATTTTGACAATTTTGACAATTTTAACAATTTTGATAATTTTGACAATTTTGACAATTTTGACAATTTTGACAATTTTGACAATTTTGACAATTTTGACAATTTTGACAATTTTGACAATTTTGACAATTTTGACAATTTTGTTACAATTTTGACAATTTTGTTACAATTTTGACAATTTTGACAATTTTGACAATTTTGACAATTTTGACAATTTTGACAATTTTGACAATTTTGACAATTTTGACAATTTTGACAATTTTGACAATTTTGACAATTTTGACAATTTTGACAATTTTGACAATTTTGACAATTTTGACAATTTTGACAATTTTGACAATTTTGACAATTTTGACAATTTTGACAATTTTGACAATTTTGACAATTTTGACAATTTTGACAATTTTGACAATTTTGACAATTTTGACAATTTTGACAATTTTGACAATTTTGACAATTTTGACAATTTTGACAATTTTGACAATTTTGACAATTTTGACAATTTTGACAATTTTGACAATTTTGACAATTTTGACAATTTTGACAATTTTGACAATTTTAACAATTTTGACAATTTTTACAATTTTTACAATTTTGACAATTTTGACAATTTTGACAATTTTGACAATTTTGACAATTTTGACAATTTTGACAATTTTGACAATTTTGACAATTTTTACAATTTTTACAATTTTGACAATTTTGACAATTTTGACAATTTTGACAATTTTGACTATTTTGACAATTTTGACAATTTTGACAATTTTGACAATTTTGACAATTTTTACAATTTTTACAATTTTGACAATTTTGACAATTTTGACAAAAATTACAAAAATTACAAAAATTACAAAAATTACAAAAATTACAAAAATTACAAAAATAACAAAAATTACAAAAATTACAAAAATTACAAAAATTACAAAAATTACAAAAATTACAAAAATGACAAAAATTACAAAAATTACAAAAATTACAAAAATTACAAAAATTACAAAAATTACAAAAATTACAAAAATTACAAAAATAACAAAAATTACAAAAATTACAAAAATTACAAAAATTACAAAAATTACAAAAATTACAAAAATTACAAAAATTAAAAAATTACAAAAATTACAAAAATTACAAAAATTGCAAAAATTACAAAAATTACAAGAATTACAAAAATTACAAAAATGACAAAAATGACAAAAATGACAAAAATGACAAAAATGACAAAAATGACAAAAATGACAAAAATGACAAAAATGACAAAAATGACAAAAATGACAAAAATGACAAAAATGACAAAAATGACAAAAATGACAAAAATGACAAAAATGACAAAAATGACAAAAATGACAAAAATGACAAAAATGACAAAAATGACAAAAATGACAAAAATGACAAAAATGACAAAAATGACAAAAATGACAAAAATGACAAAAATGACAAAAATGACAAAAATGACAAAAATGACAAAAATGACAAAAATGACAAAAATGACAAAAATGAAAAAAATGACAAAAATGACAAAAATGACAAAAATGACAAAAATGACAAAAATGACAAAAATGACAAAAATGACAAAAATGACAAAAATGACAAAAATGACAAAAATGACAAAAATGACAAAAATGACAAAAATGACAAAAATGACAAAAATGACAAAAATGACAAAAATGACAAAAATGACAAAAATGACAAAAATGACAAAAATGACAAAAATGACAAAAATGACAAAAATGACAAAAATGACAAAAATGACAAAAATGACAAAAATGACAAAAATGACAAAAATGACAAAAATGACAAAAATGACAAAAATGACAAAAATGACAAAAATAACAAAAATGACAAAAATGACAAAAATGACAAAAATGACAAAAATGACAAAAATGACAAAAATGACAAAAATGACAAAAATGACAAAAATGACAAAAATGACAAAAATGACAAAAATGACAAAAATGACAAAAATGACAAAAATGACAAAAATGACAAAAATGACAAAAATGACAAAAATGACAAAAATGACAAAAATGACAAAAATGACAAAAATGACAAAAATGACAAAAATGACAAAAATGACAAAAATGACAAAAATGACAAAAATGACAAAAATGACAAAAATGACAAAAATGACAAAAATGACAAAAATGACAAAAATGACAAAAATGACAAAAATGACAAAAATGACAAAAATGACAAAAATGACAAAAATGACAAAAATGACAAAAATGACAAAAATGACAAAAATGACAAAAATGACAAAAATGACAAAAATGACAAAAATGACAAAAATGACAAAAATGACAAAAATGACAAAAATGACAAAAATGACAAAAATGACAAAAATGACAAAAATGACAAAAATGACAAAAATGACAAAAATGACAAAAATGACAAAAATGACAAAAATGACAAAAATGACAAAAATGACAAAAATGACAAAAATGACAAAAATGACAAAAATGACAAAAATGACAAAAATGACAAAAATGACAAAAATGACAAAAATGACAAAAATGACAAAAATGACAAAAATGACAAAAATGACAAAAATGACAAAAATGACAAAAATGACAAAAATGACAAAAATGACAAAAATGACAAAAATGACAAAAATGACAAAAATGACAAAAATGACAAAAATGACAAAAATGACAAAAATGACAAAAATGACAAAAATGACCAAAATGACAAAAATGACAAAAATGACAAAAATGACAAAAATGACAAAAATGACAAAAATGACAAAAATGACAAAAAAGGCAAAAATGACAAAAATGACAAAAATGACAAAAATGACAATAATGACAATAATTACATAAATTACCAAAAATTACAAAAAATTCAAAAATTACAAAAATGACAAAAATGACAAAAATGACAAAAATTACAAAAATTACAAAAATTACAAAAATTACAAAAATTACAAAAATTACAAAAATTACAAAAATTACAAAAATTACAAAAATTACAAAAATTACAAAAATTACAAAAATTACAAAAATTACAAAAATTACAAAAATTACAAAAATTACAAAAATTACAAAAATTACAAAAATTACAAAAATTACAAAAATTACAAAAATTACAAAAATTACAAAAATTACAAAAATTACAAAAATTACAAAAATTACAAAAATTACAAAAATTACAAAAATTACAAAAATTACAAAAATTACAAAAATTACAAAAATTACAAAAATTACAAAAATTACTAAAATTACAAAAATTACAAAAATTACAAAAATTACAAAAATTACAAAAATTACAAAAATTACAAAAATTACAAAAATTACAAAAATTACAAAAATTACAAAAATTACAAAAATTACAAAAATTACAAAAATTACAAAAATTACAAAAATTACAAAAACTACAAAAATTACAAAAATGACAAAAATGACAAAAATGACAAAAATGACAAAAATGACAAAAATGACAAAAATGACAAAAATGACAAAAATGACAAAAATGACAAAAATGACAAAAATGACAAAAATGACAAAAATGACAAAAATGACAAAAATGACAAAAATGACAAAAATGACAAAAATGACAAAAATGACAAAAATGACAAAAATGACAAAAATGACAAAAATGACAAAAATGACAAAAATGACAAAAATGACAAAAATGACAAAAATGACAAAAATGACAAAAATGACAAAAATGACAAAAATGACAAAAATGACAAAAATGACAAAAATGACAAAAATGACAAAAATGACAAAAATGACAAAAATGACAAAAATGACAAAAATGACAAAAATGACAAAAATGACAAAAATGACAAAAATTACAAAAATAACAAAAATTACAAAAATTACAAAAATAACAAAAATTACAAAAATTACAAAAATTACAAAAATTACAAAAATTACAAAATTACAAAAACTACAAAAATTACAAAAATTACAAAAATTACAAAAATTACAAAAATTACAAAAATTACAAAAATTACAAAAATTACAAAAATTACAAAAATTACAAAAATTACAAAAATTACAAAAATTACAAAAATTACAAAAATTACAAAAATTACAAAAATTACAAAAATTACAAAAATGACAAAAATTACAAAAATTACAAAAATTACAAAAATTACAAAAATTACAGAAATTACAAAAATTAAAAAAATTAAAAAAATTAAAAAAATTACAAAAATTACAAAAATTACAAAAATTACAAAAATTACAAAAATTACAAAAATTACAAAAATTACAAAAATTACAAAAATTACAAAAATTACAAAAATTACAAAAATGACAAAAATTACAAAAATTACAAAAATTGCAAAAATTACAAAAATTACAAAAATTACAAAAATTACAAAAATTACAAAAATTACAAAAATTACAAAAATTACAAAAATTACAAAAATTACAAAAATTACAAAAATTACAAAAATTACAAAAATTACAAAAATTACAAAAATTACAAAAATTACAAAAATTACAAAAATTACAAAAATTACAAAAATTACAAAAATTACAAAAATTACAAAAATTACAAAAATTACAAAAATTACAAAAATTACAAAAATTACAAAAATTACAAAAATTACAAAAATTACAAAAATTACAAAAATTACAAAAATTACAAAAATTAAAAATTACAAAAATGACAAAAATTACAAAAGTTACAAAAGTTACAAAAATTACAAAAATTACAAAAATTACAAAAATTACAAAAATTACAAAAATTACAAAAATTACAAAAATTACAAAAATTACAAAAATTACAAAAATTACAAAAAAATAACAAAAATTACAAAAATTACAAAAATTACAAAAATTACAAAAATTACAAAAATTACAAAAATTACAAAAATTACAAAAATTACAAAAATCACAAAAATTACAAAATTACAAACTTTACAAAAATTATTAAATTTTTAAATTTCAAGAATGACAAAGTAGACAAAACAAACATAAATTACAAAAATTTTAAAATGGACATTTAGTTCCACAAGAAAAGAATGACAGAAAAGTTTTACTTTTTTCGTGCAAAAAATACGTTAGAAGTTACGGGAAAATAAAATTTTTGAATGGAACTCAATCTTCTAGTGTTTTTTGGTGGATCGCTTTTTGCAGAGATTTTTTTTTTGTTTTGGTTTAAAAACATATCAGTAAAACTCATTCGTCAATCAAAAAGTCAAACTGTCGTGAATGATTCCAATGAGCCACCAAACAACCTGAGAGCCGGATTATTTCCAACAGCCCCAAACTTAACGCAGACAAGCGATAGAACAATCCGAGTTTTGAAAATGAGAATATTTTTAATCCCCACCCAAAGTTGCTCTCAGTTCTATGCGATAATTAAAATGAGCCGGCCCATCATTCGCTTGTTAGCTCGCATTCATTTTGGTGATGTGGGGGATACTATGGGAATTTTCAAGTTTGTGTTCGTCTTAAGCTTGGGGCTGCCTGGCTCTTCAGGAGTTCACGTGTAGAAATAATTGAAACCAACCGGAAGCAGTTTTCCCCTGGTTGCCAATTTCGTGCATCACCATTCCTTAATTTGATTTCAAAGTTGTCAGGAACAGTTTGTTGATCGAAAAACAAGAACAGTTATTTAGAGCAAAATAATTTGGTGTAAATTTACTCCCGATTGGCAATCAGATGGCAACCCTATCTGCAGGAAATACTTCCAAAAAGCCTAGGGCTTAACGTATCCTCACGCTTCGTGAAAAAAAAAACAAATTCCACTTGTTCTTGAATGCTTATAAGCTGGAAGGTGCGTGTTTATAAACTTTTTTCCCTCTCTGCCCTGACAACATGTTAAGGGTTAGATAGATGAAAATTTGGGGATTATTTTCCAGATTGTTTAAGCTCCAGCTGCCAAATAAATGAGACACAGACAAATTTCCGGAAGTCTCTGGCATATTTAATGCGTTTTTTTTTCTACTTCTTTGCACCCAAAACCCTCTCAACAGTTCAGTTTCCATGAGCACACACACTTTTCAATTAATAAAAGCATCATTATTTCAATCACGTGGCTCAGCCTTCCGGGAATAAAGTCAAAAAATGGCTCGAAATTGGGCAGGAATAATTACGTTTTTTTTCTCGTCTCTCGATTCAACTGCTTCCGTGACGATGATTACGCCCGACGGTGATGAAGATGATGCAGATGATAATTTTAATGACGAGCATCAGGCTGATGACGATGACGATGATGATGATGAAATATTAACTCAGCTGTTGGGAACACTTTATTGAAATCATAATGAGGTGTGCGGTGACCTTATTTACGCTGTGAATTATTCGTTTGTATTGATTTTCTCTGGAAAAATGCTTGGATTACCAGAGGTTCAGCTTATTTTTATCCGAAAAATTCCATCTGATGTGTTTATTTTTATTTTTTTACTGATTTCAGTGTGTAATCGAACCTACTACGGGGACATTGGAAGGACCTACTCGTTGACGGTTCCTCCCCCTCAGTGGAATCGATTGCCGTTCCTGTGTCATTTGACGTTCACCGCTTCCGGCAATGAGCAAGGTGACATTGTTCAGGTAAGTGTGACCAGTAGTTTTAACAGTGAAACTTCATTTTGCGGCATTTTATGGGAAAAATGACTTAAAAACAAATAAAAAATTGAAAAAAATGGATTGTATGTTGGGAAACCAATAAATTTATAACTGCGTTTTAATTTTGAATTTAATTTTTTTATATATTTATCTAAAAATTAATTTAGTTATCCTCAAATTTTTTCAAACTTTTTTCTTTCAATGTACATGAAGAGCCCACAGGCGGATCCACGAAGCAAAATTTTCATAAACAAATCAATTTTCTGCTGTCTGCTGCCTTAGAAATAAGGATTTTTTGGTAAATATCTGGCCTCAAATAATGTTTTACAGCTTTTAAAAAAGTGATTCTTTACATATTGTTATATTTGACCAGTTAAGAATGAAAGAGTTTCGAGAGCCTTTCGTGCTTCGAGAAAAACAAAAACAATTCAAATTGCTGGAAACCAGTTATTTCTTTTAAATCAACCGGATGTATTTTGTATCACACGTATATTTCAATTCAAAATTAATTATTTAATACTGGCTATGCATATAATAAGCGATAAATATTTTTTTTTCCATTTTCCTATAAGAGATAAATTTATCTTCAGAAAAATGATTCTTTTTCAAAAATTCAACCGGTTCTGGGATGGCAGCTTAGTGTCAAAGTGTTTATCATCCGTCACCTGTAAAAAAGAGTTTTGAATAGTATGTTCATGGAATATATACCAATCCAATAAAAACTCACTCTTGACTTGATGTTTGGTTGCTAGAATATAGAGGAAATTAAAAATAATGGTATTATCTAACAAAAATTTGTTAATCAATTTCTTACTCATGAGTCATGACCATCACAGAAATTGGAAAAAATAATACATTATACAAAAACCAGATTCAATGTTTCAAATCAATGTTAGTTCCGGTAAGTTATAAATAAATTATTCAAAAAATGATCCTTATGCATAACTAGACGTTTTGAATTAATATTTTCGAAACACCAGAAAGCGTATGCGAATAAAACCAGATTTTAAACTGGATATGAGAACCAGTGCACAGAAATAGACAACAAAAAAAAAATTCAAAATCAGATTTAAAAACAAATAAAATGAGAATTCCAAAACCAATTTCAGATCAGCTCAGAAATAAATCATGAATATTTTTGTTTAGCAAAATGACAATAATTGTCACAATTTTGTAAAAAAATCTTGAACTTTATTGGCTGACCTATTTTTTTATGTGAAATCAAACGCCGAATCCAAAAATGAAATTAAAAAAAATCTCAATAGAACAGTTTTTGTGTTATGTTCCAAATATAATATTTTTGAAAAATTTAAAAAATACTTGTACTCAGATTCAAATATCTCGGAATGCATAACATGAATTCGTTTTTTTTGCATATTGAAGGTGAGTTAATTTGCTATCGATCATCTAAATATTATTTTCGCGTATGTTTAACAGTATTGTTGATATTATTGACTTTATGATAGAAAAAAAAAGATTAAAAACGCATTTTTCGGGAGATAATTTTAATTTAGCAAAAGCTTTAGATCCGATGATAAGATTTGAAAAATCTGATTTATAATTGCCCTTAAAAATCATTTTAAAAGGAAGATTTCCAGTGGTTATTTATCAAAATTGGTTGAAAATTTTAGGAGGTATGGTTACTTTACCATAACCATAATTTATGCACTTTGAATAATTTAACGAAACGCAGTGTTCTTTATCATAGTGAAGCAAAAATTAAGCATGGTAAATCTCACTCGCTTCAAGTCAAAATCAATTATTAGCTTAATAGAAGGTCACCTGCCAAATTTCAGAGCGATCTGACTATCTGACCATGGGGAGGAGTTGCTTGAGTTTCAAACGTGAATAGGATTTTAAGGTATTTTGCTCGGGAGGAAGAAAAAAATACTGATTTTTCATTTATAACTTTTTTGTTTACTGGCAGATTGCTTGTAATGAATAATTTTCTTAAAGCCAAGATTCATAAAAAATAATTCACTTGAAGACAGCATCCCGATTAAACTTAAAACAAAAAAGTTGTTGCGGTTGAAAATTGTATTTTGTCTAAAAATTGCCGTCTAACACGTTATGAGTAGTTTTTACGTATTGATTTCTATTCATGAATATTCGGCTGAAATTCAATCTTTGAACCGCAATAAGCTTTTTGTTTAAAATCCAATCGGGTTGCAGTCTTCGAGTGAAATATTTGTCTTAGTTTAAGAAAATATTCATAAAAAGAAATTGGCCTATAAAAAAAATTGTTTTTAATGAAAAACCAGTATTTTTTTTCCTCCCGAACAAAATACCTTACAATCCTATTCATGTTTGAGACTCAAGCAACTCCTCCCCATGGTCAGATCGCTCTGAAATTTGGCAAATGACCTTACGGTAAGCAATTGATTAATTAGGACTTGGAGCGAGTGAGATAAACCATGTTGAATTTTTCCTATTCTTTGATAAGTACACCTCGGTTCGTTAAAATATTCAAAAATGCAAAAAAAAAACACTGTAACCACAACTTCTTCAATTTTCAATCGATTTTGATAAATAAGCACTTGGAATCTTTGTTTTGATTTGATAGTTAAGGACAATAGAAAAACAGATTTTTTTTTATATGTCACCTTCGAGTCTGAAATTCTTGCTAAAACAAAATTTTCTATAAAAAAAATGCGCATTTATATTTTTTCTAGCACAAAGTCACTAATATAAACAATACTGTTTATCAAACGCAAGAATAAATTTGAGATAATCAAAATCAATTCCGCTGTGCAGTCAGAAATATTTGAATTTGAGTACAAGTACTTTTTTATTTTTTTTTTTTCAAAATTTCATATTTGGAGCATAATTTCAAAACTTTTCTACTGAGATTTTTCAAATTTCATTTTCGGATTCAGCGCCTGACTTCACATTAAAAATAATCTTCAGTTGACTTAGTTTAAAAAGTGCTGTAAACTAGTGTTAATTATGATTTTAAATTTCTTTTTATTCTTTATAAATTTCCAATTGAAGAATTGAATAAAAATTGCATTTAAAATAATTTTCGGTCAAGTTTGAAACCTTTATTTTTCGATAAGAAAAAAAAATTATCATAAAGAAATCTATTCATAAAACATACATACCAAGATGATAATTGAAATTAATTTTATAAAAGAAGAAAAAAGATTTAAATTCATAAGTACCAAGGATGAGATAAAATTCTTTATTATATTCAATTTCTTGCAGTTTTCAAAATAAACGGCTACAAAAGGTCAAGATTGATTGAAGTTTAGAATAATAACCTTATATATGTTTTTAAAATACAACATGTTCAATTCATTATTCATCACTGACAAAGTACAGATTAAGAAATTGATGATTTCTTGAATGATTAAACACGAAACTGATAAAAATAAAAATTATGAAATCCAAGTTTTGTTGTAAATATTAAAAACACAACGCAAATACTAATTAAGCTAACATAACACATTAAAATAAAGCTGAAAATTTGCTTCATCGAATTATTTTTCGAACTTTTATTTTATTAAAAAATCATGATCGATAGAAAAACGAAGATTAAAAAGAATGAAAATAAGTGAAAAGTTCATAAATTTTCCAGCGCGATAAAAATGTAAAAGTTCTAGCTATGGATATTTAGTCGTCGTCAATTGAATCTTTGAAAAATCATGGAACTAAATTTTTCTTATGAAAAATTTCAATTTATAGCCTTCCAAGATTATGTTTTCAGAACACTAGAACTCAAGGTAGAGTAACAAAGGAAATTAATCGAAAATATTCCAATTTTATTATAAGTTCGTCTAAAATTCGGTTAGTTCATATGAAAATTTTGAATAATAAACAATAAAATTAGGTAAATTTATATGTTAACAAATATAAAATGTTAATTTATTTTATTGGCTTTATCGGTAAAAGTTATATTCTTTTAGAAAGAACATTTCATGATTTGGAAAATGATTTTTTTTCCATAAGGAACAATTTTATGACAAATAATCGTTTCCAATAAAATTCGACTCACTTATTTTCAATATCCATTGAAATTTTTTAAATTTCTATTTTTATTTAAATAACTAACAGTAATCAAGCTCTTCTTTAATTAAAACAAAATAAAAAGATGACAACGATTAGATTTCTTACTTTGAAAAGATTTTTTTCTATAAAAACTATTACCATTTTTACCATTACTATTTTTTAAGTGTCATCATCTCTCCTTAAGGTGATACGAAGATTATAAGTTTAAAAAGATATCAGTTTAATGGAATCGATCTTTGATAACTGATGAACTGACAAATCTACATGAAAAAGTTTCGAATTCGGAATTTGTTCATTAATTAAAGAATATAATTTTGATAATGATGATGATGACGTTGAATGATCCGGAAAAGTAAATTTCTAAGATTTTGAAAAAGTTTGAGTAAATTTTTCAGACGTAATTGAAGGAAATGAAGAATGGTGTTATTTAATTTAACAAACTGGTTGAAGTCTGAAAAACGGATAGATTTTTCTTTCATAAACATATTAAGCACAATTTAATTATTACTTCTTTGAAATTTGTTAAAAAAAATATTTTTTTTGTATTAGAAAAATATAATACATCAATATTCTATTTTTCGCAGCAGTCAGAATTATTTGCGGTCTTGGAGAAAGTTGATAATTTTTTTTTCGGTTTATTTTGTTAAATTTAGCTTTTTTCTGTAATTCATCAAAACCCTTTCAAATTTGAAGTTGTATAGTAGTATATTTTCATAAAAATCACTTTAAACAGTTCAAAATGATGTGTACAATAAAATAAAAAATTTAAATAAAATACGATTTTTTCGTTTTTCCATACATTAACTGTTGCAAATTTGTAACTCAATGAAACAAAGGGTTAAGAAGATCAAGATAAACGAAATAAAAGAAAGGCTAAAATTAGCTTTGTTGAAAAATATTTCACAGCAGCAAAAAATTTGTTATGATAGAAGAGATTTGTTATCATTTAAGTGAATTACAATTCTCTGAAAAATCAATTTTGAATACGAGTTGGTGTTTTTGTGTATCAAGATTTGAGTTTCATTACAAAAGGTTTATCAAATTGTAAATAATTTTTTTTTTGTTTCGATTATAGTCGTTTTACCATCTTTATGGCATTCGCGACTTTATCAACGTTGCAGTTGGCGGATCGTTATTGAAAAACTTATCCGGTACAACTGTGTTCGATGTTTACTCTTGGGCTCGAACTCGTGGACATCGGCTCAGGAGACAACAGACTTGCCAACTGAGCTATATCACAAGCCCTGTAAATAAAAATTGATCGTTATAAAGTGTCCTTGAATGTGATGTCTAGGGTCTAGAGTACTCTAGAGTGACAACGGTGGGCTAAATTTCTGATATTTTTTAAAAACTTAATTTTCAGCACTTTTTGGGATG
Organism: Uranotaenia lowii; assembly: GCF_029784155.1. Classification (NCBI taxonomy): domain Eukaryota; kingdom Metazoa; phylum Arthropoda; class Insecta; order Diptera; family Culicidae; genus Uranotaenia; species Uranotaenia lowii. Next base: position 28,059,886 of record NC_073693.1, read on the forward strand.
AAGTAACTTCACATTACTACGGTAAATTCATTTCTTGAACTGAAAAATTTACTTGGAAACTTTTCAGCTCAATTTCAAGTAACTAAACGAATTTGAAGGTTGACAAAAATTTGCGTAAATTGCCAAACAATTTCTATCCAGCTTTTTAAAGCACTTTTAAAAGCAGTACAAAAAACTTTTTTTCGCTCCTTCAAATTGCTTCTGAAAGTCCAATAATTTCATTTTAATTTATCAAGCATATTTGTTACTAACTCACATTTAAATCGTTCTACATACTTGCTGCTCTATTTGAACATCATGAGAAGCCCACGATTTTTTATGTGATGCTTTCTTTCAAAACGACTTTCCGGTTCTTAATTTTTACTTAATTCCCACTTTCAAGATGTTTAAAAGTTCTTCCGGAACTAAATGAGTACTTTACATTGACGAAACTAAATGAGAACTTTACATTTACGAAGTTCGAAACATGTAGAATTAAGCCTTTAAATCTAATTACTGCAAAGTTCCCATATTGTGAAGTTGCTTTTGAACGCCTGTTGGAACAAATTAAAAACAATCAAGTTTACAAAAGAGATTGCTTACCAAATATTGAGCTATACAAAAAGACTTGAAAAATTCATAAATAAAATGAAATTTTTAGGATAAAGAATAAGATGTGGAATGTGCAAAAAAAATGACGGATATTTGGAAAATTAAATTTTGTGTTAGAAAAAAAAAAGTCGATAAGCAAAAAGTTTTAACTGAGAAAAGAGGTGAGAAGTAATGTGAAGATGAGATGAAGGATATGCAGAAAATAAATCAAATTTAATGGAAAAAATTAAAAAAATAATTAGAAAATAAATTAAAAAATTATATAAAATAATAGTTGCATTCGGCAATATTGAAGACAATAAAATAATATATATTTCTATGGCAACTTTTGTTCTATTGCCAACATTAGGCAAAACAAACAAAACACTATTCTTTTGAGTGATAGAAGTGTCTGAGTAAATCTTTAAGTTGAGATTCTTAAGAATTGTAGAATCTCGACAATGACGTAGTTGGTAAGATGAGCACAGATTTGCAAGGTTGATTCTCAGATTGTTGAGAAATGGTTTCGGCTCCGGTAAATAGGAAGGAGAGGCTGGAAAAGCAAAGAATACTTAGGCTGCTGCTCTGATAGTTTGTTTTGATTTGGCCTTCCGTTGGAAAAATACGTAATTGGCTCACGAAGCACAGATTTGGCCTCCTGGTGGAAATAGACAGAACTTGCTTAAAAAGCGCAGATTTTTAAGACTTTTAATGCTGATTGTTTATTTTGATTTGGATTGGAAAATACGAATTGGCTTAGGAAGCGCTGATTTTAAGACTCTTGCGGATGAATGTTTGTTTTTGTTTGGCCTTCCGGTGGAATAAAAAAGAGATGGCTTAGAAAGCGCGGATTTTTAAGGATGCTGCTACTGATTGTTTGTTTTGATTTGGCCTTCTTGTTGGGAAGGTTGTTTCTTTCGGATTATTCCAGCTCTGGTAAACAGAGACAGAGTGACAAGAAAAGCACAGATTGGGAAGGCTGTTGCTTAGAGTATTTTCGGATTGGATGAAGAATTTGCAGAAAAAAAATAAAATATTCAGATTTTAAAAGCCTTTACTGGGAGTGAAATGTAGATTTATGATGGAAAATATTGGAAAATAATATTTTGTATTAAAGATATGCAGAAAATAAATCAAATTTATTAAAAAAATATATAAAATAAAAGTTGTATTCCGAAACCCTGAAGATTAAAAAAATTAATTTCTATGGTAACTTTTGTCAAAACAAACAAAACAAAGTCTATTTTTGTGAGTGATAGACGTTTTGAGTGAATCTCTGAGATGAAATTCATAAGAAACGTATAATCACGAAACACTTGATAACTACTTGATGTTCAAAAATTAGAAGCCTACATAACAAGTAGATTATTTTTCCTCATACAGCCTTTAAAGTCGCTAAAAATTACAAACAGAAACCAAACAGTACTCAAAAGCTATTTTTTTACTTTTAGCTGAACTTAAAAAAGAATTCAATTTTAATGAACCTCGAAATAGCATTTTGAACAGTAAAAAAGTTCAACAGAACTTTTGATTAGTTCTTTTGAACTTATGAGTTTGTTCCTCTAAGTGGTATCCGAACTTTTGATTGCTTGGTAAGCCAATGCCTGTATACATTTTTGATTTCTTTGTTTTAAATATTGGTCTTGGTATTGTTTATACAAGAAAAAAAAGGAAATAACGAAGGTTTATACGAAAATTTAAAAAATTGTCACAAAATTTTAAATTATACTGGCTTTTTTTGCCATAAAAGCAGCGTACGTTATCCGTTCTACAATCATATGAATCTACTTTTCACAATTAAATGAAAAATTAAAAATCATTCTATCTTAGACAGAAATCTCCAAAGCTCTTGTAAACAGATAATAACTGTTTATTGCCCCTAGAATTTAGCAATAACAGATTACAATTTCCCTCTATTCCGGCTCTACAAAAGAATGATGTAATAAAGAGCGAGACTGAAAGAAGCACATCAATCGCACACCATTTTCCTCATCAAGCTCCATCTTTTTCGAGCTGGTTTGCCTTCCTAAAATTCGTTCCACCAAAGCTCGAATCATCGCCGTCAATGAAGAAAAACCAACTTTACTAGTAGTGACCGAGGAAGTTTTTCATCGTAGAATGTTGTTCATCGAATGGAAGGAGTAGAAAAAAAAATTCTGGTCAAAGAAACGCCCTGGTTTCTCGTTCAGCTGCTCCAAGCACAGCGCTCGACAAAACGAATTTCATGAGTTTTGATGAAAATGGCTTCGTCATTCGGAGGTCTGCCTGGATCTTATAGCCGAGCTTCTTGTGAGCGAACCGGGGTTAGTTTTTTCGTCTACTCGAAACCATGGCCATGGATATCGAGTCTGATACTCCCTCAATTTAAAGCTGCCGGAATTTGGAACTAGACATAAACGAACTTTCAGAGATTCCGTTTACTTAAAAGTGAGTTTGGATTTTTCCGGTTAATTTTTACCAAAATGAGAAAAAAAAGTTCCTCAAATAATGATGAAAAAGTTCAAATGAATTTGAAAAAATCTCATTCGAATCTTTATCAAAGAAAAAATCAAAGTATTTTACTCACTCATTTTTAGAAGTTTTTCAAAAAAACAGTGTTAATCTTTTAATTTTTCAACTGTATCAAAACTTACAAAATATTAAAAAATAATGCGCCATTTATGTTAAAAAAGTAACAGAAGCAAACAAAAAATCAGTTTTGTTCTAAATCTAAGAAAATCAAGGCAGGTCTCGTTTAGTTTTGGACTCACTAAACGAGCATCCAACACTCCATTCCGAGCTTTTTTTTCGTGTAGTCTTAGGACATCGAAAGAATAACTGTCCATGATAAAGTATGAGGATCTGTGAAGAGGATGATCATCATCAACGATGGATTCTTTTTTTCCGTTTCGCATTTTTTTCTTCATTCTAGCATCTCGAAGAACTATCATATTGCCAGATTCTTCTGATTCTCAATCGCCCACTTTTTTCTGCTTTCTTATTTCCTGTCGTTTTTTCCAGCGGCAACAGTATACGTCATCAGGGAAATGGTGGGCAAATTGATTTCCGGCTACATTTTCTAAACCGTCGTCGTTCGTTCCCCATGACTGTGCATAAAGACATCTTTTTCGGGTTTTTCCTGTTGGAATTTTTTTTCCTCTTTCTTTTCCGGAATGATTTAGGATTTCCTACTTTACTTTGCTTTGCTTTGGTGTTTCTAAATAGGTGTGGATTTAGATGGACGATTTTTGTTGACTTATGCAAGGCGTTGCTGGATAAAGCTTACATCCATTTGGTGGTGGTTCATTTGAAGAGGATTGTCTTTTTCTATTTAGTTGATATGGACTGGTTATATAACTTTTTAGGTCAAATAACTTTCGGAAATTAATTTCTTGAAATTTTTTTGGTTAAACCTGAATAGCATTCAGGATAATCTTCAAAACAGATTTTGAATAGAGAGATAGATATAAAAAAAATATACCTTATGAAAATTAAACATTTGTTTGGCTTTATAAAACCATCTTGGCGAAAACTTTACCCAAAACAAGAACTTTCAAAATTTGTGGATGAAGACAAGCAGTATACAGAAATTTGTGATTCGAACAAGTTTGCAATATGATATTTTCCCTTTGAGACTAATTATCTCTTCAATTATTTGCCTATAAAAAAAATTTACCTCAGTTTTCATAATATTGTTTGAAATTTTTTTTTTCAAAAATCTTCAACTTTGAAACCAAGACAACTGTTGTTAGAAAACACTGAAACATTATTAAGCCATGTTTTGTAGCTAAATATACTGTGGGAAAAATATTATCTAATATTTTGGAGATGACGGAAAATATTGATACTTTTTCTGATTTTTTTTTCTCCTAAATGTATGGAATGCTTCTCTCAAACTGAATAGAACGGTTCAAATACATTGCTGACAAATAATTTATTCTGAGTACTTTATAACTTTTTAGAGCAGGTAATGACATTTGTTTCGGTGTTTTACTCGCAGTAATTCTTTAAATTAATATTTATAATTATATGATTTGGGGTTTGGAATCTCTAAAGCTGTGGAACGTTTCAATGTTCATTTGCATTCTTAATTTGAATTCCACATTCAATCACAAAAGCTGTGAGCTGAAAAAATGAAAAACAGATGCGTTTAGAAATTCTAGTTCTTTCTAGTTTATTTTATTTTATTTTATTTTTTTCAATGAGAACTCCGGCTGGCTTTGTGAATGGAGATCGACTGAATGTAATGGTTTCCTATGGGAATTCCTGCGTGTAGTTTTTTTAAACCAAGAACTATTTTTGTTTTAATAAATCCAACGTTTTAATCCGTGTAGGATTTTGGGATCCATACAGATTGAAACGTTGGATTTCTAAAAACAAAAATGGTTTTTGCTTAAAAAAAGACTGCAAGCCGAGATTCTCATACGAAAAAAATTACATACAGTCCATCCCCATACACAAAAAAAATCAGTATCAAATTTTATTACTGATTCAATTGTATTTTTGCTTTTGAATTGAACTTATTGGTTGGATCCTTTTTCAGAGGATTAGAGTTATAGGATAATTATTTATCGTGAAATAAATAGAACAAAGTTTAAGAAAAGAATTCAAATTATGCACAATACATGTGTTAAATAAGAGCTCTTTGGAATATTCTAGGTGCATTTCAAATACGTGTTGTCGTTTTTTTCTGAAGAAATTCACCTTTTCGAAAGCTTACTTTTTAAAGAAGAACGGATTGTATATTTCCTTTATGCAACAAATTAAATTTATATCACATAAAAGTTGATGATTTAACAAATTTTCAAAAATAGGCCAATAAAAAGAATATTATTATCTAGTTAATATACATTCATTCTGGAAGAGTTATAATGGAGGGAAAGGATACAAAAGAATGCTACACATCTTTTCATCCAATTTGATCTCATGAAACTAAATTTGAAAAATTTCAAAATTAGAAAATAAATTTAAACTATATCAATGAATTATCCATTAAAAAGTTATTTTCGATATTCTTTGATACAACTTCAATCTGTGAATCTAAATTCTTCCATGCGTGAAAATATTGATAAAAGGTGGTTTTCATATTTTGTATTCATGGAAGTTAAATTGACTCCTATGCTCATTCAGGAATCTCTCGTTATAAATGTCATTTTATAAACGAAAATAATATTTTCCGAATAATCTGTTTATAACCAAATCAATCCAATATAACCAAACAATGATAATGATTAAATTCAAAATAAACTCCATCCTATTTTCAAGATTTTATTCAACCTTCAAAAATTTCGAAACCACCACCGACCATTGAAGGCCTTTTGCTTTTATAACCTATATTCAATTTATCGTTGAATCGCAAATGTTTTTGAATAGAAGAAAATTTCAAACACAAATCTAATAAATTTTTATTTTTCTGGGCTTCTTCATATCAGGGCAAGGTACATCGAAATTTTGATTATTCTCATTTTTCATTTTCAGCTAAAAGTTACAAAAAATATTCGAGATAAGGTTTTGATTATAATTTCTCTAAACTTAAAACTGATTTTAAAACACTGATATACAGGTATATTATTCAGAATAGTAATTCTTAAATATCGTGTTGCCTTTATCAATTCTGAAATTAATTCTTTATTGTTAATTGTGATACAAGAGTTTTGTGGTGCTGTGCTGTGTGGTGGCGGCTTATAGAATACTACCACTGGGATACTGGTCCACGTCGTAAAAGGCGACTTATCCAGTACTTCCCATATGCGTTAGTCATTCTTCAAATGCGACTATCACATTGGGAGGGGGGAACCTTGGCTTGGTTCCAAGCCAAGTTTCTTCGGGGAGGATTCACCAATTGTGCTTATTGCTATTAATGCGCATGCACGAGTTGTATTCTCCTAAATTTTGTAAACACCCGCTTCAAGGTGGTTCTGTGCCTGTGGGCCCCAAAGCGGGGGTAGGAGGGTGTATAATAATCCTATCTTAAGCAGAACGTTCTTAAGGTCTGCACTATAGCCAGGCACTGGTGCAAAGGGCCGTATTTTTCCTGGCAACTCGTGGGATTCAGATTATACACACGATTTTAAAATTTTCATCCTGTATGGGATACCCCGCTTCATGCGTCGATATGAAGGTGCAGAGGTTCTTGTGTGTGATGGAAATATGTGTGGAATTCTTTGATAGAAATGCTTTCTATTAAGGTTGCACAGATAAATCTGCAGCACAAAAGAACTGCTACACTGAACTTATGTCGTTTAATCCTTAATGGAACTGCATTAATCGCCTTGGTCCAAGAACCCTATTTCCGAAATGGAACTCTTTACTTAGGGAATTTGCTCAAACCAAACTTTACTGTGTTCAGTGTTATTGGAATGACTAATGCCCGAATAATGCCTCGTGCATGTATATTGATAAACAATTCTTTAAATGCAACACTTATACCCAATCTAACAACAAGAGATATTTGCGTCGTTCAGGTTTCGCTGCCTGATAGAAAATACGTCTACTGTTCAGCGTACTCACCATATGAACAATCATCCCCTACGGATGATTTAAAAGATGTCATTTCATTCTGTGAATCACAAAATATACCGCTTGTAATAGGCTGTGATGCCAATGCTCATCATTTTGTATGGGGTAGCTCAGATATCAATCTGAGAGGTTTGAATTTAATGGAATATTTAAGCAGCACTGATTTAGAAATTCTAAATGTAGGAAATAAACCAACTTTTGTTAGGTGTGACAGAGAAGAGGTGATTGACATCACACTTTGTTCTAGAACAATTTCTCAGGAAATTTCAAATTAGCATGTGCCTAACGAAGAATTGATTTCTGACCACAGGTTCATCTACTTTGAACACTCAGGTGAATTTTTAGAAACAATTACTTTTAGAAACCCAAGAACAACAAATTGGGACCTATATTTGGAGCATCTTGCCACTAAATTTCATGGATATACACCTGAAATTACTACTCCTATTGAGTTAGATGAAGTTGTTGAAAAACCACCGAAATTATTTTGAATTCTTATGAAGAAGCATGTCCCTTACGCACGTTGAAATTCAACAAAAACAGTACACCATGGTGGAATTCAAATCTCAGTAAATTACGGAAGATCTGCAGACGCACTTGGAACCGACGGCGCACGGAAGGTTTTGATGCCTTCAAGTTGGCTCGCAGAGTTTACCGGAAAGCAACAAGAGCTGCCGAACGCTCAAGTTGGCAGAGCTACTGCACAAACATTTCAAGCTTGCACGAAGCAAGTAGGTTAAATAAAGTCTTAGCCAAATCAAAAGATTATCAGGTTTCATACCTTAAAACCCCTAGTGGTGATTATACATCAAACGACGAAGAAACATTAAGTTGTCTATTCAATACTCACTTTCCAGGATGTGTTGATCAAGATTCATCGATAGAGCCTGAGTTCTTTTCTGGAAGCCTTGCATTTTGCTCGGAAAATAGTTACTACAGAATCGATCAAATGGGCAATCAATGGTTTTGCTCAATACAAATCTCCTGGAAGTGACGGTTTATTTCCAGTTTTGCTTCAAAAAGGTTTCGATCATTTCAAACACATATTAAGAAAAATAATGATAAGCAGTTTTGCTCATGGATATATTCCTAAACTTTGGCGGCAGATAGCCGTGAAATTCATCCCTAAAGGGGGACAATCATCATACGACGAAGCCAAAAGCTTTCGTCCTATTAGTCTAAGTTCATTTCTATTAAAAGCACTTGAACGTTTAATTGATCATCATATCAGGCAAGAATGCCTTGTCCAACATCCGCTTAATGCGACACAACATGCATACCAAACAGGAAAATCAACATTAACTCTTCTGCACAACGTAGTACATAATATTGAAAATAGCTTTTCACAGAAAGAATCATGTCTAGGAGCATTTCTGGACATAGAAGGAGCATTTGATAATGTCTCGTTTACATCAATAATGGACGCTGCCTAGTGTTATAACTATGCTATGCTAAGTAACAGGAATCTTCATTCGTCTTTAAGACAGGCTTCAATTACAAAAGTTAGCACACGTGGTTGCCCACAGGGAGGTGTACTATCACCTCTTTTGTGGAACCTAGTTGCAGACGGCTTGTTGAGAAAACTCAATGACCGTGGAATACCAACCTATGGATTCGCAGATGATTATCTTCTGCTGGTAAGAGGTTTGTGCATAAGCACATTATTTGATATAATGCAAAAAGCTCTGCGCTCTGTTGAACGATGGTGTTCTCATGTAGAACTTTCAGTTAATCCTCTAAAAACTAATATTGTTTTATTTACTAAAAAACGTATCACCCGCGGGGTGCGCCCTCTGCTGTTTTATGGTTCCGAAATCACCGTGTCTAATCAAGTTAAATATTTGGGTGTCATTCTTGACTCCAAATTAAACTGGTCTGATCACATCGAATTCAGAATCAAAAAAGCATGCATGGCCTTCGGACAATGCCGACGTGCAATCGGAAAAAACTGGGGACTCAAACCCAAACATACTCACTGGATTTACTCCACAATAGTAAGACCAATTCTGGCCTATGGGTGTCTAGTGTGGTGGCAGAAAGGAGAAGTTGCAACAGTTCGGACTAAACTAAATCACCTTCAAAGAATGTGTCTTTTGGGGATGTCCGGATCGTTCACTACAACTCCTACTGCAGCACTAGAGGCTCTGTTTTCTATCAAACCTCTACACTTGTTCCTAAAACAGGAAGCCTTCTCATGTGCTTTTCGTCTACAGGCAGTTGGTCTCTGGCTGTCAGGAAATATCGAAAGATCATCGAGTCATACCAATGTGTGGCCTGAATTAGTTAGATTAAACAAGTTTAATCTAGCGCCAAACGATTTAACACTCTCGAGTAGTTTTCCATACATGGGGTTTAAAGTCAAATTTCCTTCTCCTCAAGAATGGTTATCAGGTTTCGTAGAGGACCAAATGTCCTCTCATATTGTATTCTATACTGACGGTTCATTATCAAACGGCCGTGCAGGTGCAGGAATTTACTGTCACGAGTTGAACATAGAATATGCTCAACCTCTAGGAAAATATTGTACAGTTTTTCAGGCTGAGCTATATGCTATTATGTATGGAGTGCAAATTGCACTTCAAAAGAAGATTATGTTCAGAACAATTTATTTCTGTTCAGATAGCCAAGCAGCTATCAAATCACTCAGTGCTTCCAGTTCTAGATCAAAACTGGTAATCGCATGCCGGAAAGCAATCGAAGAACTTGCTGAAGGCAATGGATTAAACCTTCTATGGGTACCCGGACATAAGAGAATTTTTGGAAACGAATGCGCCGACGAACTCGCTAGAGCTGGGTCGGAAAAGGAATTTTACGGACCAGAGCCGGCTGTCCCAATATCACCATGTTGGTTCAGAAACCAAATTCAAACTTGGTCCTCTAACCAGCATGAAGGAAACTGGGAAGAGTTGGACACTTGTCGTCAAACTAAATTATTTTTAGAAAAACCATCTCTAATCATATCGAGTTACTTATTAACTTTAAATAAATCTCATTGCAGCATCTTGATCAGAGCACTCTCCGGTCATTGTAAACTCAACTATCACATGTACAACATTCAGCGTGCTGAATCTCCAGTATGTGGTAGTTGTGAATCAGATGTGGAAGATCCCTTCCATCTTATATGTAACTGTCCCTCATTTGCCAGACTACGTTTTCGTACTCTGGGATCTTACGCTTTAAGCGAATCTGAGTTTAAGAAATTAAACTTAAAAATCATTCTGTCATTCCTTACCGAGTGTAGAAAAGAGCTTTAATGCTAATAATCCCTAGTGGAAAGGCTTTATGCCATCTTAAATAGATTGAATTTATTTCTTCCTTTTATAGGTTTTTCAGGTTTCTCAGGTAAATGATGAAATCTTGGATAAAAAAAGGCTAGGCACAATTTTCCCGTATGTATGGATAACGTGCTGCTAATAAGCCTACCCCCATTCTGATACCTGATACCTGACCTGCCTTTATCAATTCTGAAATTAATTCTTTATTGTTAATTGTGATACAAGAGTTTTATTTCAAAATCATTATTTAGTTCTGAAATAAAATATGAAAAAACTCATCCTAAAACTTTATTTAATATGGAAAGAATGAAGTTAAATTTTAGTGATTTGTTGAGAATAGTAATAAATTTATAAATTAAGTAAAATTTCTATTTTAATTTCAAAGGGAACAATATTCCCAATTTTCGATTTTCTTGAATTATTTAAAAAAAAAATATGTTAAAAAGGATCAGTTTTTGGAAGCTAAGACAACAACAATTACATTGATGAAAAATTTTTAGAGCTGCTTTTAACTGATTGAAAAATTTGTGCATTTTTTTTTTTAAATGCTTGTAAAATTTGACAAAAAGGTTTTGATAAAATGATCTACTTTCACGATGACTGCTAGCAATTTTGAAATCTGTGAAAAAGTTACATAAAATTTTTCTTTGTTTTTTTAACATTTTTACGGAAATAAAGGAATTTGACCGAATTTCGAAGGAACCAAAATGAATCTCAGATATTTTCGAAAACAAAAAGTTTTGCAGTTTTCTTATAGATTACTAGCTGACCCGGCAAACGTTGTTTTGCCATCTAGGACAGTACGAAACACATTGACGGAAAACATTGTGCGAGATAAAAATTACTACATGAATTTCAAATTTAAATAACTCATCTAATCATTTAGAGAAAAGCTAAATTATAATATCAATTTCAAATTTCAATGTTTTAAAGAGTTTGAATAATTCAAAATTAAATTTGATCTATCGTAATATTTGCTATCTTCAGCTTTCTATATTTTTTTTCATCCAGATGCGATTCCGAAGCTGAAATCTGAGTCTGAATTCTGAATCTGAATTTCGGATCTAAAATTTGAATCTGAATTATTAATCTAATTCCTGAATCTTAATTCTGAATTATTAATCTGAATTCTGAATCTTAATTCTGAATCTAAACTCAGATATTTGATTACTGGCAAACATTGTGTATCTTATGGTTGTTTTTGCTTTATGATTATTTAATAATAGGGAAGTAAATGGTGATGTTTTATTGGAATATCAAAAAGATTATTTTATAAGGTTTTCAAACATAATTTTTGATTTATTAACTTAAACTATACTACATGAAAACAACACAAACAATGATTATTAATTTTGAAGAACGGTAGAGTGAACAATATTTTAAGTTATTCCCTGATTCGCTAACACGACCAAATTCGATGGCTTACCCACGCGAGAACACGCCTCGTAGAGTTTTCCATGTGAAAAACACGGTGTGCTCAGATCGAGACCACAAACGGACATGGTTTGGTCTTGTGCTTTGTTTATAGTGATCGCAAAACCCAATCGGATTGGGAATTGAAGCCGTTTGAATTCCATGGGCATATCCGTTGGAATCATTGGTATTCTAGGCAGTAGGACATCTTCTCCTCGAAATTTTTCATTTAAAATGGTTACCCCGATAACGTTTTTCATTTATTTCTTAATTACTAAACGCGTGAAAAGCCGTGGAGGGTTTAAATTTCGTACCAAAATTACTGGCGATTCTACTTTAAGTTGGAGATGATGTGGTGGCAAGCCTGGACAATCCAAAGAATTTAAAAACACGGAGGGGTAGTTTACCTTTTCGTTGGCATCGCAAATGGTTTCAATAGATTTGTATGACACTAAATCTCTTGGTATTAAATGCTGAATCCTAATATTTAGATTGTTTACTACATCATTTTTGGCAGCCAAGATAACTCTTTCTGCCAACCACTCGTGTCTTAGAAAGTTTTTGTCAAGTTCGGGGAATATGCGGTTAATGAGATCATTCTGGGACTCAACAATTTAGCAGAAGTCTGCCGGTAATTTGATACATCCTGTGTTTTCATGCTCAGCTAATTTCCCATCGCCGATTTCTAGAAGCTTTTTTGAGAATACTTCAGCGGATGGATCTTGAAGCGTTTCTACTCACATGTTCGTTTTCAAGTGTAATTTTTTAACAAACCTCCACAAATGCGATGATTTTATGCAGGCGTTCACCTCATCGGTATATGTTGACCGCGGAATGACGGGTAGGGTTTGTCTGAAATCCCCTAAAAGTTCAAAACGAATACCATATATGATCAAAGATGAAAACGACTTACCTGCCTATGTATTTTTCTGCATAAGATGGTACACGCAGATGGCAAACCAAAGAGGATTAAATTTATCCGTCGTTTTCTATTTACTGCCACGCAACTGATATTTGATCCACACGACACCGTTATTTGCACGTCAGGGATGACAGACCCCATAGACGTTAAATTCTTTATGATCAAATATTTATTTTTATATTTTCACTTTGTTTGTGGTTGCTAAGTTGCATTATAAACCACCACATAGGTGAGCGTCGCTGTAAAGAATCCTGTTTAGGTAATCGAGGCACTCGTCCTAACCACCTTATGGCAACAATTCCACCAAATAAGACTCTTGCTATTTTTTTTTGTTCTTCTGAAAATTTTGATGGTGATTTAGACAGCCACATCTAGGTTGCATATTGTCACCACGTGCATTAAAATATGCTTGGTTGCGAAATAGGCGCCAAAATTTTTCATTTTTCCAGCGATCATTGATTAGTATGCTTTGGTTACTATCCCCTTACGACGTTGGCTCGCGACGCCTCGACCTTGGAGACGAAAAACAAACCGCCCAAAGGAAAAAAAAAATCTCGAAAAAATGGAAGCCATAACTTTTATTTTATTCAAATTATTACAAATTGAATTATAACGGCCAATTCATGTGACTTTTTGTGTTTTTTATTCGATATAAACCGATTCGCATGGCTACAGAATATTTTAAAAATAATTTCATTCGTATCGTTTGAGTCATTCCGGAGGAGTAGTACTACAAACACCGTTACAAGAGAATTTTATATAATAGACTAGCTGACCCGGTGTGCTTTGCTACACCTTCCAAAAGTTATTGAAATTTGTGGTACCTGGCTATTTAACTTTTCATTGATTTGCTCAACATTCTAAATTCATTTTTAAAATCTTGTAAAAATTTTTTCAAAATAAAATTGCAGCTTTATTTATTTTGAAATCTTAAATTTTTTTTTTAATTTAGAGTTCTAATCCTTTTTATGACTTAGGATTTCTTTGCTTTATGAGTTGATAATTAATTCCAAAACAAAATTTATATATGCAACCTTCGCTGTCATTTTTTAATGTGGAGAGGGTATGAAACTATCCTAGAAACATTTTTTGCAACAAAATATCGTCACGGGACACTTAGTTTATCTATTCGTTCTCGTATTATTATACAAATTGTGAGAGTGACCCCCTCCTCCATTCCTTCATTCCTAATGGAAGGCAGGAGGGTCTCATTACATCAGAAAAACACTTCTTGTATACAAATACGATCCCATGTCATATATGGCTTCATTCTCCATAAGTTCTCAAGTTATTCAAAAATGGGTGACCCTCTCCCCAATTTGTATCTCCCCTCTGGCAGGAGAAAAGGGGTCTCAAACCATCGAAGGAACATAGCCTGTGCACAAATATGCTTCCATGCAAATAAGGTTTCATATTCTCAATTATTTATCGAAAAATTAAAAAAAATTGTATAAGTGACCCTCTTCCCACTTTATATCAATCCACTGAATGGAGGGAGGGATGTTAAACCACCGGAAAAAAAACTTTTCTCGTGTTCGAATACCCTCTCAAGCCAAATTTGGTTTCGTTTGCTTTTTTAGTTGTCGAGTTATGCTATAAAATTAGTATCGGAGCCCCTCTTCCTACCTATCCCCTGACTGGTAGGTCATGATCAAACATTCCGTGAATTCAAATACACTCCCATGCCCAATCCTGTTCCATTTTCTCGATTGTATGATTGATCCCGTGTCATATTAGGTTCCATTTGTTAAATAAGTTCTTAGTTTATGCAAAACAATCGTATGTGAGCTCCCGTCTTCTCTAACTGTATCCCCAATTGAAGGAGAAAGAAGTTCCAAATAAGAAAACTACCATTTTACGTATCTAAATGCTTTCCCATGGCAAAGTTGTTTCCATTTGCTCGATTATTTCTCGAGTTATGCGGAAAATTGTGAAAGAGCCCCCCTCTTTCCTTCCTATCACGCAACTGGAAGGAGGCAGTAGTACCGAATATTCACAAAACCATTCCTTGTGCTCAAATACCCTCCCAAGCCAAATTTCGTTCCATTAGCTGGGTAAGTTCCCGAGTGATGTGAAAAATTGTATGTGAGCAGCCTCCTCAGAGATTTCTCGACTTGAAGAACGGAAGGTTCTGAATATATCATAGAAACATTTCTCGTAATCAAATGCTTTCCACACTAAATTTGGTTCCATTTTCTTGATTAGTTTTCCAGTTATGCTGAAAATTGTGAATGAGACCGCTCCCCACTTTCTATCAGCTTACCGGAAGGCGGGAGGGGTACCAAATATTCATAGAACTATTTATCGTACCCAAATTCCCTTCCAAGTCAAATTTAGCTCCATTTGCTTGAAAAGTTTTCAAGTTTTCAATGCCAAGTTTGGTATGATTTGCTTAATCAGTTCAAGAGTTATGAAGACTTATTACTGTTATTTGAGAGACCCCCACCCCCTTCCTGTTAGAGGGAGGGGTCTCAAACCATAATAGGAACCTTCCCCGGCCTCCAATATCCCCACCTGCCAAGTTTCACGCAAATCGGCTTAGTAGTTTCCGAGTCTATAGGGAACAGACAGACAGACAGACAGACAGACAGAAATCCATTTTTATATATATAGATATTCTGAATTTTTTTATTCTGATCAATGTTATTTCAGAGATCAGACCCCAGGTAACGGTGCGATAGATCATACATGAGTTGTAAATATTAAAAACCTTAAAAATAATATTTTTTACGAAAAAGATACCAAAGTCAACCGACGGGATATTTGTTTCCTGAGTTTCATAAGCGATTCTGGAGAATAAACACAAATCTTTTGTAAAATTTGGTCTATCACTACTATTTTTTTTGCTATACAGCGTTTTTAAGTTTCAAAACTTATCTGTTTTGAGTAAAAGCAATCGATGATAACTGATAAACCAATAAACCTTTAAATTAAAAAAACTGATTATGAATTCATTTATTATGCTTCATTCAGTCAAGTTGTATCAAGTAGATTTACCTTAGATACTTTTATTGAAGTATCAAAAGGGACAATTTTCTGAAATTTTACTAAAGCTTTTGATACATTACCCAAAACATTCTTTGAGTATTTTATTATTTTTTTTTTTTATTAAACTATCAAATATGTTGAGGAATTAGAAACTATTTTCTGTATGATTTGAACATTTGGTTTTAAATTTATTTCAACAAAAATACCCGCATTTTAGAAATTTGTGAAAAATAAACAAAATGCAAACTCCTATAATATTTTCTCAGTAGGCAAAATTACTTGCGGTGTTAAAGAAATTTGGTCATTTAGTTCAAACCTTTTTCTTCCGAATATGTTTGAATCATATCTTCACAAAAGTTGTACTGAATATACAAAAAAAAGTTCTTATCTGTAACTGGAAAATAGGAAAAAAATTCAAAAGCTCAATTTTAGTTTTTGGTTTGGTTTAGTAAATAAAGTGAAAATATTCGGGGAAAACCGGGCTTTTTTCAACGAATCCTAAATAATTTGCAAAACTGGATCTTTCCGTAATTTTGTATTGAATATTCAGTCAACTCCGGGTAAAACCGGTCAATCTGACAAGATATTACTAGATGGCACTGTTTGACATTAAATCTAAATTCAAAATTATTTTTTCTCGGCTGGTAAGTTCGAGCCCAAGAGTAAACATCGAACACAGTTGTACCGGATAGTTTTTCAATAATTGTCCGCCAATTGCAACGTTGAAATAAAATCGAGAATGCCATAAAAAGTTGGTAAAACGACTATAATCGAAACAAAAAAAAATCTCGTCTCAGCGAGAAACATAATCCAAAAGATCGAAAGATTGGATAGAAAATAAACCGATCTAATCAATTTTCTTCATCCCAAAGAATCCATCCAAAAACTCGAAAATCTAAGTTTAAAAGATCGATCTCTCAAAGATCGATCCAAGATCGATCAATCCTGCTATATGACCGAACTGAACCTTCTCGAAGCGATATCTCAGGAACGATTGAAGCTACTTGAAATTTTCTGATTTTTTTTTTTAAATAAGAAACTCTACAATTTCAGATTTTTAGATTTTCAAACAGAGTTACCAGAGTCACCCAGCGAAAAAAAAGACAATAAGCCGGTTAGGGTCATATAGATCCGGATTATTTATTTGGTTATAAAATCAAAGCTATGGAACCGATTTTATTAAACAATCCTGCCGTTCTAAGCAAGATTGTCCCATGTGGAAAAACGGGCAAACGAGAAAAACGCGATTGAAATATCAGCTATATTTCCAATTTTTCTCTCAAACTAAAAAATCACCGACAGTTTTTTCGTAGTGATCAGTTCAAGTAAATCATTTTACAATTTTTTCTGCCAAAAAATTACATTTCCTACAGAAAAAAACAGTAAATTAGACCCAAAAATGCTCCGTGTGACACTTTTGCGTAGAATCAGAACGCATGCCGATGCTAGTTCTACGAAAAACTGTCACACGTCACTATCATTTTAAAAGCTTGCATAGTTTATTTTTTTCCCAAAAACTCATGCTTAACCGTAATTTGAGAAATACATTCCTCTTTGTTTATAAAAATGTATAGTTGAGTATGGATCCCATAAGTAGTGCCTACCGAAAAGTTTTTAGTGAAAATTTCTCTGAATAAAACACTCAAGGCTTCTCGCTCCTCCTTTGCCCTCTATTTTAGTGTTCTTTTCAGCGAATAACATTAAATTCAACAGTTTGAACTTATCTTAAGACAATTTTTGATGAAATTTGCATTTTTCATAGAATATTCTCTAGTGTGACATTTTTGTGTAGAACTATCAACATAAAGACTACCACCTTGATGAAAATTTCGTATAAGTTTGAAAGTTAACACTAAAAGAGACCGTTTCCAGCAAAAAAGTGAAAATCACCCAAAAGTCACATGGGACATTCTTGCTCAGAACGGCAGAATACAATTTTGAAATCGTTCAAATCTCTGCTTTAAGATGCTTTTTAAAAAAATGGTTTTGATGTTTACGGTCTTCAGATGCCAAAAAGCTATTAAAATTTGGGTGTTCTGCTTCGAAAATAACTCATTTTGATGAAGTTGTCTTAAGAGTTTAAATTAAGAGTTCATATTGAAATAATAACAAATAATAATAATGATAGTTAATGATTTTATTGCAATATTTTCATAAGGATCAAGGAATTTCGATGATAAAAGTCAAACCCATATGATAGTGATGAATTCATAATGAAGAAACTGATAGGGCGACCAATTTTAGTATTTGGTCATGGAATTTCAATGTATTTTCTACCAAATCTAAGGTAGATCGACTTTTAACCTACGCTTTTTGTTACCCTGAGCACAACTACACTGATTCATGTTTTTTTTTTAAATTCAGAAAAAGTCAAAAAAGGACTTCAATGAACTCGTTAATATCAAATCTGCACATTATAACCATTTTATTATTCTTTTAGCTTAAAAGATTTATTAGTCCTGTTTCATAAATACAAACTAATTATTTAGTAGAATACCAATGGATTTAAAGCAGAAAAACCTTAATTTATTTATTATTTTAATACATTTCTATTCGTGACATAGGACATCTCAAACCAAAAGTTTTTTTTTTACTTTAATGTTATTTTCAAACTTCCAAAGTTTGGCTGAAAAGGTGAAATATTATTATTTGAACCTGAATGGTAACAATCTTCGTTCAGAATCGCAATATTTTTGTACCATTTTGTCTTTCGGCTTAATTTTCAGATATCAACAAAATAAAATTCTTCATAAATAGTTAGTGAACATGTGACGATTCACAAATGGTATAGTTTATGAAATTCGGTTCAGTAGTTTAGCAGATACAGCCACAATAATAATCCGGGTCTTTAAGACCCTAACTGGCTTTTTGTTCTTTTTTTTTGTAAACCTTAAAGGGAGGTTAAAAAATCTTTCACTTCACTTAAATCAAATCAAATTTTTCAAGCTCCATCTTATTACTGAAAATTCTAAAAACAACTTTGCCCAAGACCGGTAACCTTTAAGATGCGTTAATTAAAAGTTATGGCGATTTCCAAGTGGAATAATTTGATCAAATTTTATCCACATCTGTTCAACTGGCACCTCTGCACTGAATGTTGGGTAGGATCCACTATACGCTGGAAACTAGCTGGCGTGTTTCCCATATGCTGAAGTGTCATTTGTTGATTAGATTGTCGTGGAAATTGTTATAACGGGGTTTTTTGGGCCAGAAATTGTTACTGATAGGTAAAAAACTATTACCATCTAGGAAAAGGGGGGGGGGGTTATTAAATGTACTGAAATATGAAACAATAAGTTGTTTCCTTCGAGATTCATATCCAATTTGGCACATACGTATTTTTTTACGCAACTTCATGCATTGTTATTTGGTTCAATTCTGACGAGCCTAGTATACATTGTTCCAAGATGCTGTATGTATGTATGTTGTTTATCCACCATGGGGGCACAGATTCACCGCAGTTTCTGCCTAAGTATGTGCTCACATGCATTCTTAAATAGATTATTAACTTCGACAATTCTCCAATGCAGGGCGCCGCCATACCTGTACCCGTGGCTTCGTATGAACTGTTATGTAGTTAATGTATTGTGTTGATGTAGGTTTTATTTTTGGAAAAACGAGTCAATCGGGTGGGCTAGTTTACTTACAGGTATTCCGGCATCCGCGTATATACCTGATCAGCTGGCAACTGATTGAACATCCTTATTATATAGTGAGTTATAAGAGGAAACACACATCTTACCTGTCGACCACTTGGGGGATTCGAACCCAAAAGTTTTCTTGCCGATACCAGGAATCGAACCCGGTACGTCTGGCATACCAAAACCAGACTCGCGTCAGCCTATCCACTAGACCACATTGGCGCTCTAGTATACATTGATCCAAGATGCTGTATATTTATAGATCGATAGATCGGTTATGACGAAACAGACTTAAAAAAATGTTCCTTATAATAGACGTAAAATCTTGGACAAATAATTTTAAATCAATATTTTAAAGAAATGCCTTAAAGAATGTAATCAAACATATAAGGTTGCGTCAAAATGGTATAATTTTTATTCTTGTTTTATGACTAACTTATAAAAAATTTCAAAATGTTATTGAACGCAATATTTCAGATAAAACAGAAACATCAGACTCATAAAGAGTTGGAAATGTTGAAAATAGATGGAATCTCTTGTCTTATAATATGGAATTGAATAGAAGAGTGTATTTATGTATTTAATTGTTGGGAAAAAAGGTGCGAAAGATTATAAAGCAACAGATCTGTTGGATAAAAATATTTATTATCCCTTTATAAGAAATAATTTGTTTAGACAATAAAATCCAAGAATTTATTTATTCAACACATTGAGGACCAAATACGAAATATTTCATTAATGATTCGTTACCTGATTTTTCACTTAATCCAATTCAGAAACTGTAAATGCAACAATGAAAAAATGTTACTCAGAATCTTAAACACTTTAAGATACTGATAACCATTACATTTATAAACTCTACTCAATTGGTACTAATTTTTGATGTCATTTACAAAAGGAACATAGAAAAAAAATTAAAAGATCCTCAAATGACACATGAAACCCAAATGGATACTAAAGGATCCTTTTTTAAACGCTAAGTTTGATTACACAATAAAGTTGGATTATCGATTGGAGTCACAAAAAAAAATATATTGGATCGCTTTCCCATATTTCACATCTGGGATCGAAATACCCGCCAGTCTAAGAGTATAAAGTATTCCCACCAATCCAATTTCCCAGCAGCATCAAACAAGCCAAACAAGTCAAACATTCGCAAATTGTGCCAAGGAAAAGTTCAAGGTCCCACCAATTAGTTGGGAAAACTAAGCCAAACAATACCCACGGCGGCAATCATTGGTGTGGATCTCGTATTCCCATTTTTGTTTTGCTTTTGTTTCACCTTTTTGTTCGAGTCCGACTGACTGAAGAAACTGAGCCGTTTGCTGGTTTGCCAGTATTATTGTTATTTTTGTTTGGAGGATGGAGGAAAAAAGTTCATCCCTATCTGACAGTTGCCTACCTAATGCCTGTCTGTCCATCCCAGGCCACCTTGTACCTTGTATCATCCGGAGGCGTTTCCAGAAGGACACATCTTTGCCAACTCTCCTCAATTTGACTTCTGCTGCCATCAACGACGACGTACAGAACCTGATCCGAGAGACGAGTTTTCCGAATGGAACCAAGTTGGATGGATAGAGAAAATTGCCCCGCAGTGTGTTGATGTTTTGAAGTTGTTGTAAACGAAAGCAAACTAAATAAGGTGGTTGAGTCAATAATTGGCTGTTCTGATTCTTGGAATGTTGAACGGTTTTCTGAGAATTTGACGGAACAGATTTTTCTAGAATAGTGTTGTTAATCGAGGCGTTGACCAACATTCGGTGGAAGTTCACACATTTTTTTTTAAATTCACCACATCACATTAACCTTACTTTAAGTTTTTTCAGATCTGACTCAAACATTCACGTCCTCTCCATGTCTCTATCAGCGGTCCAAGTGTTTTTCCAACAATGACAGTTTCTGATTGGCCACTATCACGTCCCATCAGCTGAGGCATTCCGGACACCTCCACCCGATGCCGCACGATCCTCGTATCTTGGCCTAGAATAGATTGTGTGAGTGGTATTTTCCCGGCTATTGTTTCGCATTTCACCTTCGGAGACTTTCGCCAGTTGTTCCGAGGCCAATATGTTCTATTGTATGTAGGTTGTACAAACACAACATAGTTCAAATAGTGGACGCTCGCTGTAGGATTGGTCGGCGTAATTGGATCGCCGTTGTTGTTTGTTTTTATTCAGGTTCGTTCATGACTTCGGCTCGGGGTTTCCATCTGTTTGCAGGACAGCATTGTCTCTCTTTTATTTATAAAGTAAATTGATAGTTAGTTGAACAGTTTTCGTCAAATGATGAAACATAGTATTAACTTAAGCACAATTATCTATGACCAAGTAACATTTCTTCAGTATTAACATGAGAAAATGTGGTATGACTGTGAGTATGCATCTTATTTTATTCTATAAATATTTACGAAAAGATCAGCTGCAAGCTTTAAGAGGGGAACGGAGTTTGGATATTCAAATTAAGTTAAAAATAATAATTATTGAAGTAGTTGAAGTAGTTAGTTCAAATTTCAATGTACCATCCAAATATATTTTCGCAGTCTACTTCCATGTTTACTGATGAGTTTAGCCGCTAGGTGGTTTAGAAGAGAATGATGTAAAGAGACAGAAAGATTAGGGCGCACTTTTGAAACGTGGTCAGACGTATGTGGTTGAATTGTTGAGTTTTTTGGTGATTACCTGAAAATTAAGATATTTAACAATTGTAGCAATTGTAGCAATAACAACGAGTTGGAAATTAGATGCTGGAAGGAGAATAAGTAAATTGAGGTTACGGAATTTGTAAGTCAATAATTAATAATGAAACGAAATCTAAATTGCTACTAATAAAATATTATTGCTTTTAGCAAAAGTTACACACAATCAACAGTGTTCTGCGCTCAAAAGATCCGATCGAAATTCTCTTTCAACAATAACAATACCAAAAATACACAACAAAAAAGGAAATGAATTGCTAACATCATTTTCTTACTCATGATTATCACACAAACTGAAAAATCAATAAGTTCAACTGATAAAATAAATCGAAATTTTCAAAACCAACCACAATGGAAGTTTCAGATTGATGATGTTTTCGATTGTCACTAATAAATTTTTCAAAATGATGTTCTATGATAAAATTGTTAGGAAAATGTTACTAATTGTTATTTTTATTCATCTTATTAACATTTTTTTCTTCATTTTCAACTGAAGGGTTGATTAAAAATTTCCGCTATAGTGTTCAGAATTTGAAAAAAAAAATTTAATCACGATTTGAAATGTGAATTTTTGATTTGGAAAAGAAAATTAAAGGCTTATGCTTCTTGACCACAAAAAATCAGAATTTAAAAACATAGACTTACTTATAAAAAATAAAAAAAAAACTTAAATAGCTTGTTTGACATTTAAATTCGGTAAGCAAAAAAAAAAAGAACTTCAAAATTCTGTAAATTCATTTGAAAATTAAAACAAAATATGAAGATGAAGAACATCTTAGTTTTTTTTACATTTAAGAAAGACTTCTTTTAAATAAAAACGTCTTACCATTATTAAAACTTAGTTATGTATAGAATTAAGTTGCTAACACAGAGTTACAGCATTTTGGTGCTTATGTATCAATGATTGATTTGGTAGATTTTAAGGTCCTGAACTCGAATCTTTTGTCAAATTTCAAATAACACTACTAAATGATATTCGTTAAATGAGGAAAAGTAATCGAATAGAAAACTTCTATAAGTTTGTTTGTTTGTTTTGTTTATTTTTATAGAGACTTTACTTCTATAAGTTTTTCGTAGATCTCAAAATTACTTTAAGTCTTGAAGAAAGAAGATAATTGATTCAAAACTTCTATTTAGAATTCAAATAATTTCAAGTTTTGTCAAAAAAGTGCAGAACTTTCTAAAATAGTTTTATCTATTTTGAAAAGTTATTTCCATAACAAAAGCTGATAGAAAAATTGCATATTTCGATTCAGGGCACTCAAATTAGTCAAAACTAAGTTTCAAATTCATTGCACCTCGGAAAATGTTATTTTGTGTCCTTGTATAATTTATCAAAAGCTTTTGAAATGTAATATTGAGCATTTTGAAAAAACAAGAAACACAAAGTAATAAAAGCTCGTCTGAAACGGCTAAAACAGCTTCGTTCAAAATTGTTGCGAAAATTTACTAACTCCAGGTGTCCTTTAATTAAACTGCAACTCAACAACGCTACCAGGCAATACCGGGTCTACAATCGACTATGCTACCGTCGCTATGTGGATCGTACTCAGAGTGAGCTTCGCCGCAATCCAAAGAAGTTTTGGAAATTCGTTAATACCAAACGGAAGGAATCTGGTCTGCCTGCGCAGCTGCATTTAGATGATAGAAATGCCGTATCACCTGCTGGAAAATGTAATCTGTTTGCGGAGCACTTCTCCAGTGTATTCTTAAAACAATCGCCAACCGCAGATCAAATTAACGCAGCCATCAGACGATTGCCCATGGATGTGCTAAACCTTGACGTGTTTGTTATAAGCGAGGAAATGGTTTCAGAGTCTATTAGGAATCTTAAGTACTCTACTTCAGCTGGACAGGATGGAATACCTGCTTGCGTGTTAAAAAAGTGCCTCCCTCGACTGTTGAAGCCTCTAACCTATATTTTCAATCAGTCCATTGGATTGCAGCAATTTCCTGCCATGTGGAAAAAATCTTTTATGAGCCCAATCTTCAAAAAAGGTGATAAGCAAGAGGTGCGCAATTACCGAGGTGAATTGTCAACGATGTCATGTTTTCAGCTTGTCGTAATTGGATCTCAGACAATCAGCACGGATTTTTTCCGAAACGCTCGGTAACATCAAACTTGGAGTGTTCACATCATTTTGTATATCCAACATGGAAGGTGGCAAGCAAGTTGACGCTATCTACACGGACATTACTGCTGCATTCGATTCAGTTAATCACGTAATTCTGCTTCAAAAGTTGCAACGTTTGGGATTCTCCGAAAGACTATGTGCATGGATCAGAAGCTACCTTACTAATCGTCGTCTAGCCGTTAAAATTGGATCATCAGAATCTGTAGATTTCATCTCAACTTCAGGGGTACCACAGGGTAATAACTTGGGCCCGCTATTGTTCACACTATTCTGCAACGACATAAATTTGCTGCTTGTTGGATGCGGAGTACTCCTGTACGCAGACGATTTGAAAATTTTTCTGGTCATAAACAGTTTATCCGATTGTCATATATTACAGCAATTTATCGATACCGTAGTAAATTGGTGCGCTGGAAACCTACTAGTTTTGAGCATTTCTAAGTGCTGTATCATAACAATCGGACGGAAGAAAAATCCTTTCATGTACGACTATAACATACAAGGCGAGGTTTTAAAACGTGTAAATCAAATAAAGGACCTGGGCATTGTTTTGGATAGTCACCTGACTTTTAAGCGTCATTACTGTGTCATACTTGAAAAGGCCAACCGAATGCTGGGATTCATCATACGTTTGAGTAAAGAATTTACAGATCCTATCTGCTTACGAGCTCTGTATTGCTGTCTGGTGCGTTCAATTTTAGAATCTGCAAACCTGGTGTGGTGGCCTTATGAAGCTGTATGGGAAGCGCGTTTTGAAGCGATTCAACGTAAATTCGTCCGTTATGCTCTTCGTGAGCTGCCTTGGGAGAACCCTCTAAACCTGCCGCCGTTTGCACAACGTTGTGCTCTGCTTGGGCTTCAGACGCTGTCAAATCGTCATACCATCCGTCAATCACTGTTCGTGGCAAAGATTCTTCGCAATGAAATCGACTGTTCCTGGATATTATCTCGTAGCAATATATATGCACCAGAAAGAGATCTAAACAATAAACAATAAACAATAAACAATAAACAATAAACAATAAACAATAAACAATAAACAATAAACAATAAACAATAAACAATAAACAATAAACAATAAACAATAAACAATAAACAATAAACAATAAACAATAAACAATAAACAATAAACAATAAACAATAAACAATAAACAATAAACAATAAACAATAAACAATAAACAATAAACAATAAACAATAAACAATAAACAATAAACAATAAACAATAAACAATAAACAATAAACAATAAACAATAAACAATAAACAATAAACAATAAACAATAAACAATAAACAATAAACAATAAACAATAAACAATAAACAATAAACAATAAACAATAAACAATAAACAATAAACAATAAACAATAAACAATAAACAATAAACAATAAACAATAAACAATAAACAATAAACAATAAACAATAAACAATAAACAATAAACAATAAACAATAAACAATAAACAATAAACAATAAACAATAAACAATAAACAATAAACAATAAACAATAAACAATAAACAATAAACAATAAACAATAAACAATAAACAATAAACAATAAACAATAAACAATAAACAATAAACAATAAACAATAAACAATAAACAATAAACAATAAACAATAAACAATAAACAATAAACAATAAACAATAAACAATAAACAATAAACAATAAACAATAAACAATAAACAATAAACAATAAACAATAAACAATAAACAATAAACAATAAACAATAAACAATAAACAATAAACAATAAACAATAAACAATAAACAATAAACAATAAACAATAAACAATAAACAATAAACAATAAACAATAAACAATAAACAATAAACAATAAACAATAAACAATAAACAATAAACAATAAACAATAAACAATAAACAATAAACAATAAACAATAAACAATAAACAATAAACAATAAACAATAAACAATAAACAATAAACAATAAACAATAAACAATAAACAATAAACAATAAACAATAAACAATAAACAATAAACAATAAACAATAAACAATAAACAATAAACAATAAACAATAAACAATAAACAATAAACAATAAACAATAAACAATAAACAATAAACAATAAACAATAAACAATAAACAATAAACAATAAACAATAAACAATAAACAATAAACAATAAACAATAAACAATAAACAATAAACAATAAACAATAAACAATAAACAATAAACAATAAACAATAAACAATAAACAATAAACAATAAACAATAAACAATAAACAATAAACAATAAACAATAAACAATAAACAATAAACAATAAACAATAAACAATAAACAATAAACAATAAACAATAAACAATAAACAATAAACAATAAACAATAAACAATAAACAATAAACAATAAACAATAAACAATAAACAATAAACAATAAACAATAAACAATAAACAATAAACAATAAACAATAAACAATAAACAATAAACAATAAACAATAAACAATAAACAATAAACAATAAACAATAAACAATAAACAATAAACAATAAACAATAAACAATAAACAATAAACAATAAACAATAAACAATAAACAATAAACAATAAACAATAAACAATAAACAATAAACAATAAACAATAAACAATAAACAATAAACAATAAACAATAAACAATAAACAATAAACAATAAACAATAAACAATAAACAATAAACAATAAACAATAAACAATAAACAATAAACAATAAACAATAAACAATAAACAATAAACAATAAACAATAAACAATAAACAATAAACAATAAACAATAAACAATAAACAATAAACAATAAACAATAAACAATAAACAATAAACAATAAACAATAAACAATAAACAATAAACAATAAACAATAAACAATAAACAATAAACAATAAACAATAAACAATAAACAATAAACAATAAACAATAAACAATAAACAATAAACAATAAACAATAAACAATAAACAATAAACAATAAACAATAAACAATAAACAATAAACAATAAACAATAAACAATAAACAATAAACAATAAACAATAAACAATAAACAATAAACAATAAACAATAAACAATAAACAATAAACAATAAACAATAAACAATAAACAATAAACAATAAACAATAAACAATAAACAATAAACAATAAACAATAAACAATAAACAATAAACAATAAACAATAAACAATAAACAATAAACAATAAACAATAAACAATAAACAATAAACAATAAACAATAAACAATAAACAATAAACAATAAACAATAAACAATAAACAATAAACAATAAACAATAAACAATAAACAATAAACAATAAACAATAAACAATAAACAATAAACAATAAACAATAAACAATAAACAATAAACAATAAACAATAAACAATAAACAATAAACAATAAACAATAAACAATAAACAATAAACAATAAACAATAAACAATAAACAATAAACAATAAACAATAAACAATAAACAATAAACAATAAACAATAAACAATAAACAATAAACAATAAACAATAAACAATAAACAATAAACAATAAACAATAAACAATAAACAATAAACAATAAACAATAAACAATAAACAATAAACAATAAACAATAAACAATAAACAATAAACAATAAACAATAAACAATCTAATATATAAAGATAAGTTGGACTATATATGTTTGTATGCACCTTATACAAATCGACACCGCTTAACCGATCAGCCTGAAATTTGGTACAGAGATGTATTTGGACCAGGGTGAGGTTTTAGTGATAGTTCTGAGCCCCTCCCACCTAAGAAAAGGGACCCTCCCATACAACTTTCGTTTTTATTCCCACAAATCAAAAGTCATGGCACCCATTTGGCAGCCGATTTTCGTTTCCTTTGGCGGGTTGTTTTCACCATCACCTTGGGCCGGGCGTAAGAAACGACTATCCAGAGTTCACGTGTACTGGAAAGCAAATCAAAGCTTGCTGAGCGTTATAGATTAGAAAGGGGAAATTTTTGGCGGGTGTTTTTTGTACCTTCTACTGCTGAAAGCACGTGGTACCGCGGTAGATACGTAATTTTGGATGCAATAATGAGCTAACATTTTGGATTGAAAAATACAACTAACCTGTAAAGTATGTATTTACTTGAATTGTAGTGGTTTTCAAAGTACTCCCTACCACTGCTGCAGGGCTTTGGATTCTATAAGAATATACAGTGTGTGAAGTATGGATACAATGATTTATCTTCATTATGAATTTGGATTGAGTGCTGAAAACATAGTATGGATACAATGATTTATCTTCATTATGAATTTGGATTGAGTGCTGAAAACATATTAAGCTATTTTCTTAAAATCAAGCTTTTTAGAACCAACCATTTTCGTATTTTTAGAATTCCTCATATAGAAAGATAAAATAATTTAATTCAGAGTTATAAGTTGAGAGTTGTGATTTCAACGCTTTGTAAGGCGTCGAGAAATCTTAATGGAGGACACAAAAATTTAACGTGCATTATCTGGAAAAACCAAATCCAACGCAAGAAACTTTATTTGAAATTAAGTATGAGGTTTTAAGTTTATACAATTCAATTTTATCGGTCAATCTATGACTTTTGTATTAATGTTGATAATCAATTTGTTCAATTTCACCATCCAATTATGCGAAAACTTAAACCGTTAAGTACTGCGAATTCTATCAATCACTGCGAATTTTTACTTTATCACTCTCCACAATAATTAATGATTTTTTTTCCAAGAATGGAAAAATTGAAAAAAATCTTTTGTTATAACGTCATAAAATGGACGATTTGGGTTCCGAGATAATTTCTTTTAGATCACTTCAAAAAACTATAAGTGGAACTAAAACTAATAATAAAACGGTGTGGAAAAAACAACGAAAAGTACATATACATTTGAGAACATGAAAAATGAGTCTTCAACAAGTTTAAAAAACCAAATACAAACACATACAGGATCTCAATGAAACTTAATATCTCATCGAAGAGATTCCTTTTACTTTATTCTAAGCGTACAGCTTTCGAGTATATGATGGCTAGCATCTCACAAATGCTTAAACCACTAAACCACAAAAGTTTACTGTATATGCCGTGAGTAGGATTCGTACTCATGGCCGTTGGCTTGGAAGACTTGAAGGCCACGAGCTGCGGCAAGTTTCGGAAGCCTTCTTAGAATTTTCTGAGCAAATAAAACTTGAATGTAGCAAACGGGGGGAGCATTTGGCATATAGCGTCCGAGAAGGTCATCTCCAAAAGAGATTTCATTAGATTGGGAGTGGGAATGATAAAAATATAGTTTACCTAATCATTTGAAGAAAAAAAAATAGAAGGCCAAATGAAATAAAAAAGCATTCATGGGAAATTATTTTTAATTTCTATGAATACGAACCTCATAACTATAAGTGTTTCAAAAATATGAAAAAGGGAAACACAGTAAATATTCTCATTCAAAACTTGAAAAACACTTACAAAACTTTCAAAGCTTACATACCTGGCACAACATGGGTAAACTTTTCTCATAATAATAAATATATAAAACAAATTGAATACAAAGCTACCAAAATTTCGTAAAGTCAAACGACTCATTTTGATTTATATTTTATGCAAACCCGAGCAAGGCCGGGTAAATCAGCTAGTCTAATATATAAAGATGAGTTGGACTATATATGTTTGTATGCACCTTATACAAATCCACACCGCTTAACCGATCAGCCTGAAATTTGGTACAGTTATGTGTTTGGACCATGGGAAGGTTTTAGTAATAGTTTCGAGTCCCTCCCACCCGAGAAAAGGGACCCTCCCATAGAACTTTCGTTTTTTTCCCACAAACCAAAAGTCATGGCACCCATTTTTCAGAACCAATTTTTTCCCTTTGGCGGGGTTGTTTTCACCATCACCATGGGCCGGGCATTAGAAACGACCATCAAGAGTTCACGTGGACTGGAAAGCAAACCAAAGCTTGCTGAGCATAAAAAATTTGAATGGAGCAATTTTGGCGGTTGTTTTTCCTTCTTCTGTTCAAAGCACGTGGTACCGGTGCGAGGCACTTGATTGCAATAATGAGCCTTCATTTAGGATAGAAAAAACTACTCACATGTTAGAAATATATTGAGAAGAACAGTGGTTGAGAATCTTCTTGAATGTGCAGTGTGTAAAGTATGGATACATTAGTTCATTATGAATTGACTTCTTCAGTTGAATAACTATTTGGACTGAAAACTAATGTTCCAGCTTTTAGGAACCAACCATTTTCATATTTTCGGAACTTCTCATAGGGAAAAAATTAATAAAACTGGAGGTTGTAAGTTCAAGGCTGTGACCTCTACACTTTGATTGCCATGTAAGAATTTAATTTATAATGGGAATTAGACAATTAAACGTTCATTTTATTCAAACCAAATCCAACGCACGAGACTTTCATTAATTAAATCTGAAGTTTTTAGTTTTATAACTACCATTCAATTTCATTTGTAAATTTTTAAATCTTAAATATTGATCATCGATGTGTTCAATTCTACCATCTCATTATAAGAACTAAAAAAAGCACATTGAAAACATGCAGATCAAGTCTTTTATGAGGTTTCAGCGGAAATCTATTTAGAAATTTCTAAGTACAACATAAAACTGAAAAAGGTATTCCATTCTACGGGTAGATCTTGGAAAGAGGTCGTTTATATTTGTTTACAAGCTTAATACATTGGATTTTTATTAGATTACCCATGGAAAAGATTAAAAAAATAGTAATCATTTGATTAAAAAGGGTAATTCAATTCAAGCTTCCTTAAAAAGGTGAGTGTAAAATAAGGTTGCCAGAATTGCCGTATCGGGACCGGACAAATCCAGCAAATTTTATCGAAAAACCTGGCCAAATCCAGCATTTGATTTCGAAATGTTCAATTCGATATCCTGGCAATATCCGGGCAAACTTGGTGAAAACCGCGGAATTATTCAGTAAAAATAACCAAAAATATACTTGCAATTTTTTTTTTTTTCAACAAACCGCATCAGCAGATTTTAAATTGTATATCAAGCTTCCAAATACGAGTCATGATCATTTCTAAAACTTGCCATTTAATATTTTTTTGAACGTAAAAATGAAAAAATTATAAAAATTATAAAATCTCATTTAATGTTACGTTTTAAAAATGATGTGAATAAATCCGGGCAAAATCCGGACTTTTTGCAACAAAATCCGGGAAACCGGGCCATACCGGACGTACCTCAAATTTTGATTCAAATGTTCTAGCAAATCCGTATAAATCCGGGCAACCTGGCAACCTTAGATTGAAATGTTTTCCGTGATAGAATGGATAAGCATTCAAGGGAAATTATTTCAAATTTCTATTAGCAAACCTATTAGTTATTCAATAATATGAAAACGATAAACTTTGCTAATAATACCAATGAAATCCTTAATAAGAATAACAAAACTTACAAAGCTCACATGACCAAACATGGTCCAATTTGTTATGATGATGAACAAAAAGCTTTCAAAATTTCAAAAAGTCAAACGACTCATTTCGATTTATATATGTGAACCCGAGCAAGGCCGGGTAAAATCAGCTAGTACCTCGATATAAAGCAACGAAAATTTTTTTTTCGTTGCTTTATATCGAAGTTACGTTATATCGAAACCCCACTTAAAATGGACCTTTGGAGCATCGATAGTAAATGTGAAAAAGTTAATTCTAAATTCTGTTTGTACGGATTTAAGAAACGTAAAAAAAATTATATTTTTGTCATCAACTCAACAATTTTGTTTATTTAATTTCAACAAACATTTTCAGAAACAATTAAAGTGAAGATTCCAACAAACACACATATTTTTCACAATTTTACAATTAAGTAAAATCTGTTCTTCTACTGTTTTGTCCATAACTTTTGACTGCATCTGCCGCAATGAAAATTGCATATTAAGCGGCCAACCGTTCTCCTCTACATATTTGATAGCCACTTTAAACCCGTTTAAAGCAGACTGCTCTGACTCTCGTGAATAATCGTCATCTTCTTGTAAACTCGATTGTGTCTGGAGATGTAAATTACCATTATTATTAATAATAACATCAATGATAAAAAAAAATGGATTTTTACTACTGCGGTGGATCGTCTATTGTCGACTGCGAACCCTCCACATTGTTATCCTCGTCGATTAGAATGCAGGATAGAAACGATTTCGTCATCATTTAACGCATCTTCTTCGTCGATCCTTTCCGTCTGAGCAAGTTTCGCTGCAATTCCGTTCCACCTTTCTCTGAGAACAGACAGTGGTGACTCGTTCTCAATTTCAGAATTGATTGATCAACTGTCAGCAATCATGAAAACTTATTTGAATAAAAGACTACATGCCCTAACCTCACTTCAGCTTAAGCAACTTATCTGTAGGTGCAAATATAGTCATTAAGTTTTGAAATTTAGATACATGCTCTAGGCTGGATTTTCAAAAGCACAAAAGCGACTATCACAATACTGAAATTACTGGAGTTACATTTTCAACGCTTGCGCTCATTCGCTCTTTATGCCTCTGAGAATTTACCGCATGGCTCATAAACAACATTATTATATTTTTATGACAAAAAAGTATTGAAATTAAACATATTTATTCAAATTAGAAACATTTTTAAAAGTTACGTAATATAGAGGCAAAAGTTGCTTTATATTGGGTTACGTTATGTCGAGGTTGCTTTAAAAAGAGGTTGGTTTATATTGAGGTATTACTGTATTATACATTGGAATGGGATGAAAATTTGCACATGGGAATTTTGAGGAAAGGGAAATCGATTTCAGATATCAAAGATTGTACAAGAGGCCATCGAAAGGGGTATTACTTTTTGGCAATAATTGCGTTGTTATGCAATGATCGAGTCGAAATTCATACATGGGTTTTTTTTTGCCACGGTCAATTGATTCCTGATTTCAAATTTAGTAGCAGACGACAGAAAAAGTGATCGTCCAATATTTTTGCAATTATTACTTGACAATGAATTCGGAAGTGCATCTGTAAAATGCTTGGCAATTGACTTTAATACAAACTGTTCATGACAAATTCCAAGTTCAAAATGAAACGGAGTTCCTATGAGATGAGCTAGTTTCATTGGAAAAAAAAAAATCATCCACAGGATTTTTACTATACAATTCAATCTTTATGCAAAATATTTGCTGTTGAAGAAACATGTTCCTGATTTTCTCTAAAAAATCTTCACAAAATTCTATGTTTTCTCGTTATATTATCAAACTTAATGCAGTCTTTTGAAAAGCAAATTTCAAAATAAAATCATTAGTTTGGTTGAAGTTTGCATCAAGCAAATTTGATCCGACTTTTTTTTCTCTTACCGTTAAACGGGGTAACATTGATCACCGGGGTAGCTTTGATCAACATGAAATTGTGCCAAATAATCATCAATAACTACAGTGAGGGGCAAAATAAAGTGTCCAAATTATTTTTTTTCAATTTCTTTTATTTTTCTGATTAAAATTCAACGCAAACACATCGTAATCATTTTTAAAATATTGTTTATTATGTTCTTTTCAATTTTTTTTAATCTTGCGCTGGAAAAAAAAAGAAAGTTTTTCTGATAGATAAAAAAACAGTTAATATTCCAAAAAAAACAGGGGCAAAATAAAGTGTCCAGATCAGTACAGCTTCAAATAATTCAAACTGAAGGCAAACAAGAACGATTTAATAATGGGTATGGCCTCCTTCAGCCTTCAACACCTCCTGCAAGCGCTTCGGCACACTTTCAACAAGGTTGTGCAAGTGTTGTGGGTCGAGTTCTTCCCACGCATGCTCCAGGGCATCAAAATAAGTACTTTTATTTGTCACACCAGTCTTATCAATCAGAGCATCGAGGATGGCCCACAGATTTTCGATGGGGTTCAGATCAGGACTTTGTGAAGGCCATTCAAGGGGTTTGATGTGGCAGAAACGGGAAAATGACGTCATCAGATTGGCCGTATGCTTCGGATCGTTATTCTGCTGTAAAACGAAGCGCTCTTCGAGGCCCGTCTTGATGAGGGATACCTCGAGGTTTTCCGGCAGGATATTGCAATATGACTCAGCTGTCATGATTCCGTCAATTTTTACCAAATTGCCCACCCCACCCCAAGAAAAGCACCCCCACACCATCACGTTACTTCCTCTGTGCTTGACTGTTCCTTGGATATGGCGGTTTTGGAGCTCCTCACCCGACTTGCGCCACATATGATCCCGCTTCTTCCGGTTGAATAGCTCAAATTTGGATTCATCAGCCCACAACAATGTTTTCCTCTGAATCAAAGCAATCGAAAGATTTCTTTTAATTCAACCACGGTAAATGAAAAGTTCATATACCGGTATTTTGATAGCAACTTATTATCTTCTTCAGTAAGCGTTTTCGATTGGTATCGAGCACAGAGCAACGGAGGGAGTAACGTGATGGTGTGGGGGTGCTTTTCTTGGGGTGGGGTGGGCAATTTGGTAAAAATTGACGGAATCATGACAGCTGAGTCATATTGCAATATCCTGCCGGAAAACCTCGAGGTATCCCTCATCAAGACGGGCCTCGAAGAGCGCTTCGTTTTACAGCAGAATAACGATCCGAAGCATACGGCCAATCTGATGACGTCATTTTCCCGTTCCTGCCACATCAAACCCCTTGAATAGCCTTCACAAAGTCCTGATCTGAACCCCATCGAAAATCTGTGGGCCATCCTCGATGCTCTGATTGATAAGACTGGTGTGACAAATAAAAGTACTTATTTTGATGCCCTGGAGCATGCGTGGGAAGAACTCGACCCACAACACTTGCACAACCTTGTTGAAAGTGTGCCGAAGCGCTTGCAGGAGGTGTTGAAGGCTGAAGGAGGCCATACCCATTATTAAATCGTTCTTGTTTGCTTTCAGTTTGAATTATTTGAAGCTGTACTGATCTGGACACTTTATTTTGCCCCTGTTTTTTTTGGAATATTAACTGTTTTTTTATCTATCAGAAAAACTTTCTTTTTTTTTCCAGCGCAAGATTAAAAAAAATTGAAAAGAACATAATAAACAATATTTTAAAAATGATTACGATGTGTTTTCGTTGAATTTTAACCAGAAAAATAAAAGAAATTGAAAAAAAATAATTTGGACACTTTATTTTGCCCCTCACTGTAAGTCTATAGTTTGAATTTTTGAAAATTGTTTTCTACGTTTGGAAGCCTATCAGTATGAGTATCAAATAGGCAAAATTTGGTTTGTATTTGAAATTTGTTTTCTGCTAGTAAAAATGTTATTTCAAAATCTAGTCTAATAAAGTCTAATAGAAGTCTAATAAGTTTCTGCAACCATGTTTTACGTTCATAGGAGCCCAGTACTGGTTTTAAAAATATTAAACATGCCAGCTTCCCCTTAACAGAAAAAATAATCGAAAAATATTGAAAAAAGTGATCAATCTTACCCCGGATTACGGTACCTTTATTTTTGAAAATTTGATGTATTTTCATTGATGGTTAAAATCTTT
Source organism: Uranotaenia lowii (assembly GCF_029784155.1). Lineage (NCBI taxonomy): Eukaryota > Metazoa > Arthropoda > Insecta > Diptera > Culicidae > Uranotaenia > Uranotaenia lowii. The sequence continues at coordinate 28,095,470 of NC_073693.1, forward strand.
GATTTTGCTAAAGAGTTTAGAAGATTGGGCTTGTTTGATTTGAGAAAATAATAAGTCATCTTTTAAAGAAATTGAAGGCTCTCCTAAAAAAAACTAAGAAAGGAAAAATTTTAAGCTACAGGGTTTTCGAAATTCCAAAAAACAGTTGCAAAACGCCTCACCCTTGTGTCAATTTGACTTTATTGGAAGTAAGGCGGTTAGCAACCTCATTCAGGCACATCTATTAAAAAAATTGATTTGAGATCCCCAATGAATTGAAGAAGAATTTAACTCTGCTTAAATTCTTTTTATGGACACAACCTGAACGCCCAAACAAAAAAAAAATTTCTTTTTAGGGATGGATTTGACACTCCTCTCCTAAATCGTAAAATCTCTTATGTGTTTCAACCAATTCTGTTCGAAAAAAAAAATTAAGGAAGCTCGTTACGTAACTCAAATATGATAACATTGTTGTGTCTATGATTTAATAACTGTTTTTGAAAGTCTTTAACGTCTTGAATTCGAGGCATTTGTCATATTTTGTATACCAGTTCTTGTTTTATTATTATGACGTGTATTTATCGATCATCTAATAATTTTGTTGAAAACTGCAAAACGATTGGACTTATGGTTTGAGAAATTTCAAAGAATCAATTTTAATTTTTTTTCTTAAATTTCGTCAAAATCGTCGTACTTTGCAAAATAAAGATACATAAACAAAAGAAAATTTCTATAGAAATTTTTTTCTAAGAAGCTAAAATAACTTCTGATCTTCAGAAAAGTTGGTTATTGAAATAAAACATTCAAATTCCGAAGTTTTGTAATCTTCTACAGTTTTGCCAAAAAAAGTGAACAATTTGATTAAATAAATTTTTGCTCATATTGCTAAGTTAGGCCGGAACAAATTTCATATCTTTCTTTTATCACTCGGAGTTGGAACAATACCAGGGGGCGGGGGAGGGATGGGGGTGGGTGGCGAGTGGATAGTGAAAAAAAATGTGAATTTGGAATGAATTGCACGAAAGCTTGTATGAAACAAAATTGCATATTCTTTAATTTGTTTCTCCCATATTCCAAAATTTGTTTTAAAGCATTGCAATATTTCGGATATTAGAATTTTTTTTCGAAATTAACATAAAATATTTCAAATTTTATTTTTTCCCCCTTTCGGGATTTTTGGAAATTTGGAAGGGGGTGGGGGGGAGGGGAGGGGGTTACAAAAGAAGGAAATGATATTTGTTCAAGCCTTATTTAAAAAAAAGAGCCGCTGCAAAACAAAAAAATTATCCATATTTGGAATTAGCGTCCCTAAATTAGTCTCAATTAGTACTTAAGTGTTGTTGCCTTGGAAAAAAAATTTTTTGTTGCCTTGTATAATCAGACAACATTAAGCTACAATCGTTTATTTTTACGTTATTTAAAATCTTAAATTAAAAATTCGGAAAAAAGATCGTAGATCAGCTATTAAATGCTTAAAAAATTACAGTCACAGTGGAAACAAAAAGTTAAATAGATTCAAATGTTGACGTTATTTTAAACATTTTGGCATCTTTAGACTATCAATACACGAAACACAGAATTTTTGACAATTTTTCAAAGAAGCCATTCTTCACTTTTTGTCGATTTGCAATTTCTAAGAATCATTTTACTGTTAGAATCTATCACCTGAATGTTAATAGCATTGGATTTTGAATTTATTAACACAAGATTTTTAGAATAAAATTATATTTTTCGTATTTTCGGAAAGCATCGCCACGCTATTGATACTATTTCACTAGAAATTGTATGCAATTTTCATTTCTGGTGAATATAAATATATTTAAAAAAATCTGGCGTGAATATGCTCAAAATCCAGTGCAATTTCAATTGAAGTGTAACAATAGTCAAAAAATTGAAAATTCACAAAAATTTGAGAAACAAATACTTCTTAAAATTCTTGAAAAGTTCCGTGTTTCGTCTTTTGAGAATCTTAAGTTGCCAAAATTTGTCTTCCTAATCCATTCTTTCTTAATTTTGAAAAACGATTGATTGAAAAATACGTTTGTCGTGATTATGATAAAAAATATCTTTGTGTTCAACATTGAGCTTTTAACTTCAGTTCACTTAAACAATTATTGAAATTATTTTGTGCATTTTGGTGCTGTTCTTCATTTTAGTTTTTCGAAGCATGTTAGTTTTTTTTTTGCAAATATTTGAAAAATGTCAACATAAATGATTGTTGATTGAAGATGAATATTGTTTGATAATTTTTTTTAAGTTATTATAATTCTATAAAAGGATTGCCAGATTGCACGGTTGTATCCACGTTTGCCCGGATATTTTCTACAAATTTCGTCTAGTCTAGTTTAGTCCGGCCCGGTTGCCTGGATTTCATTGAAAAATGCTCGGATTTTGCCCAAATTTATTCACTCTATTTGGCAAATGAAACAAAAAAAAACCAATTGTGATGTAATTTTTTTTATTAATGCTTCCAAATTAAAAAATTTATAAGTAAGTTCTATAAAAATGACCATGAAAGGTTTTTTGGAAGCCTTAAATACGATTCCAAATCTGTCGATGAGATTTGATGAAAAAAAATTCTTTTCGATTTTTTTCTTGATTTTTGTTGAGTTATTTCTGGGTTTTGTCAAAATTTGTTAGGATATCGCCCAAATTTTTTATAGCCAATTTTGAAATAAAATGCCCGGATTTTGACAGGTTTTTCTATAAAATTGCCCCGATTTGTCCGGCCTGGATATGTGCTGAAAATTATCTGGCAACCTTAATCTATAAACTAAAAAATGTTGGAAAAACATGAAAGATACAAAGCTTTTGGTAGAAGTGTCAAATTCAGCTAAAGTGCATCTTATTTGGGATTCATGAATGGATTTTCAAGAAAGTTTAATAATTTGCAATGAATTTTGTGGCATAAAAAATCGTTGCAAAGCTCCATTTTTTCAGCCCTTAACGTTATCATCCATAAGTTAACGACTCATACCGGAAATATTTTCTCATGATTCTTTTAGTAAGAGCACGATAATTATAACGAGGGATGTAAACAACCGCAAACTTCTTTTTGAAATACCAAAAATACTCTTCTGGTATGTACTGTGAAAAATATCCTAGTTTTTTATGCAACAAGTTGCCTAAAAATGGTCATATTCTTATTCTTTTATTTTTCCTTATAAAATTTCTGACACCTCGTGTCTCGACACTTAACTTATTCCGAATGATTTATGCATCGTCCGATTGGATGTTAGCTGTCCTAGCCAAACCACCATAATTATTAAAAGGGTTTTTAATCTTTGACCACAGTTCAGAAAAGCTTTATTTTCATTCTTCTCCGCAGTGGCAGCTTCCATTTCATGTTTAATTCACTAGCAATGAACTGACTGGATCAAACCGATCCAAAAATCCCTTGGTGCATCTAAGTCTTGTGGCGAGAAGAAAAAATAAGATCGGTATGTGAAACTAAGAGTTGTTTAAGGAAGGGTGTCCTAGAGACAAAAAAATGGTAACACTACATCCTAAACCATTACTTTGAGAGCACTTCGAGTCGGTTGCTCCGATATGGAGTGGAATGGCCACAGCACACACGTTTATTTAGTTGAGGGAAAAGGGAAAGCTGCTGTTGTTGGTGTTGTTCAGCTATCACAATCTATCTCCGGGAAGTAAGAAAATCTTCTTGCGAGTTGGTCATACATCATCCGGAAGAAAGTGGAGGGCTTCCACATAGACAAAATCGTGTATTAAACATCAACTCAACTCACTACCGCCTTCTGGGTGTGTATTTTTATGTGTGTATGTATCTTCAGGAAAACTAAATCACGCTGAGTTCCCAAAGCTCACAAACTTCCGCGCCACTAGCATATGTGCGAATAGGGCGAAAAACTTTGGCAACCACGACGACAACGAAGACAGGAACTAGAAGGATAAGCATCTAGAAAAAAAAAAGTAATCCAACAACTTTGTTTTGTTTCTTTTATACGACACCCTCCCCCACATTTCTCATCCTTCTTAGGAGAGGCTCCACAAGATTGCAAGATTCGTCGAGATACAGTAGTGGCTCCATAGAGTAAAAAAAAGAAGCGAGAAACAGCGCCAGGAGATTCTTGTTAATGTGAGGACGTGACTTACATGACAACCCGCCAACCAACCGTTGATATAGACTCTGAATTATTGGAAGTTCCGTCTCAAAGGTGAAACAATTTGCCCCTGCCATTATATCCAGAAGAGTGGAAAGGCTAAAGGGAAGGTAGAGAGAAGAAGTGAAGCGGAGGTTTTATTATGATGCCTCCGGGTCGTGAAAAGTGGTTCGTGCTCGGATAAATTAATTATTGATGCTGCACCATGAGCAACCATTCTGGGGAAACTGATTTTTTATGTAGTGTTTGGAGATTGAGAAAAAAAAGTGGAAGGTATTAATTACAACCAATGTAGTGAACATTAAGGATTTGGAGATCAAAACTTGAAAAAGGCACCTTTATATGAAGGTTTATTCCTTCCAAAAAAATAGAATTCAACCAATTTTGAAACATTATTGAATTCTATTGGAATATTTGCTTGTCCACTTATGATTAAATTGAGATTTTATGCACAAAGTTTCATATTCATTTTAAAAATAACACGAATAAATTTCAAGGCAAAAAGTTCTTCAGAATTTTGGTATCTTATTCAAATACTACAATTTCAAGTACTTTGAAACATTGTTTTTGACAGGTTTTTTACAATTTTTCTTCCAGATTATCTTTGACAAGTTCACCGTGGGTCGATTCGACGAGGGTCTGATCGATCCAGATATGGATTCGAATGACGCCAGCCTCACCAGTGGAGGAGATCTGCCGGGATGTCCGGAAGGTTTCATGCAGGTAATTTATAAGAAACTTTTAATATAAATTTAGATTTTATTTCATATTCACATTTCAAAAGGGCACATTTTTTCATTTACAAATTTTCAGTAGCAGTTGGAGAGTATTTTGATATCAACTTGAGAAATTTCCAAGTGAATTTCCTTTAGTTCAGCAACTCCGAACAAAGAGATTTAAGAAAAATGAGAATTTTCAAATCAAACACCAAACGAAATTAATTGTACTCGTAAAAAAATACTGAAATTTCAAATCAGACAAACCTTAAGATAGCAAAGTTCAAAATCACAAGAAAATGAAGAAAATTAGAAAAAAAATCAAAAGAAAAAAGAAAATTAAAAAAAAGCAAAAATCCTGAAAATGAACAAAATTAAAAAAAAAGATAATACCAACTAAGGAAATCGATGAAGTAAAAAATCTAGAAAATGCAAAAAAACGGAAAATCTAGAAATTAAGGAAAATCAGAAACATAAAGAAAATTCCAGAAAATAAAAAAAACTCGAGCAAATCAAGAAAATCAAGAGAATCAAAAAAATCAAGTGAATCAAGAATATCAAGAAAATCATAAAAATCAAGAATATCAAGAAAATCCAGAAAATCAAGATAATCAAGAAAATCAAGCAAATCAAAAAAATTAAGAAAATTAAAGAAATCAAGAAAATCAAGAAAATCACGAAAATAACAAAAATCTAGAAAATCGAGAAAATCGAGAAAATCAAGAAAATCAAGAAAATCAAGAAAACAAAGAAAATCAAAAAAAACGATGAAAATCCAGAAAACCAAGAAAATTGAAAAATAAAGAAAATGAAGAAATCAAGACAATCAAGAAAATTAACAAAATCAAGAAATTCAAGAAAATCAAGAAAATCAAGAAAATCAAGAAAATCAAGAAAATCAAGAAAATCAAGAAAATCAAGAAAATCAAGAAAATCAAGAAAATCAAGAAAATCAAGAAAATCAAGAAAATCAAGAAAATCAAGAAAATCAAGAAAATCAAGAAAATCAAGAAAATCAAGAAAATCAAGAAAATCAAGAAAATCAAGAAAATAAAAAAATCAGAAAAATCAGAAAAATCAAGAAAATCAAAAAAGTCCAGAAAATCAACAGAAAGTCCAGAAAATCAAGAAAATCAAAACAATCAAGAAAATCCAGATAATCCAGAAAATCTAGAAAATTGATAAAATCAAAAAAATTAAGAAAACTATGAATATCAAGAAAATCAAAAAAATCAAGAAAATCAAGAAAATCAAGAAAATCAAGAAAATAAAAAAAATCAAGAAAATCAAGAAAATCAAGAAAATCAAGAAAATCAAGAAAAATCAAGAAAATCAAGAAAACCAAGAAATTCAAGAAATTCAAGAAAATCAAGAAAATCAAGAAATTCAAGAAAATCAAGAAAATCAAGAAAATCAAGAAAATCAAGAAAATCAAGAAAATCAAGAAAATTAAAAAAATTAAGAAAATCAAGAAAATCAAGAAAATAAAAAAATCAAGAAAATCAAGAAAATCAAGAAAATCAAGAAAATCAAGAAAATCAAGAAAATCAAGAAAATCAAGAAAATCAAGAACATCAAGAAAATCAAGAAAATCAAGAAAATCAAGAAAATCAAGAAAATCAAGAAAATCAAGAAAATCAAGAAAATCAAGAAAATCAAGAAAATCAAGAAAATCAGGAAAATCAAGAAAATCAAGAAAATCAAGAAAATCAAGAAAATCAAGAAAATCAAGAAAATCAAGAAAATCAAGAAAATCAAGAAAATCAAGAAAATCAAGAAAATCAAGAAAATCAAGAAAATCAAGAAAATCAAGAAAATCAAGAAAATCAAGAAAATCAAGAAAATCAAGAAAATCAAGAAAATCAAGAAAATCAAGAAAATCAAGAAAATCCAGAAAATCAAGAAAATCAAGAAAATCAAGAAAATCAAGAAAATCAAGAAAATCAAGAAAATCAAGAAAATCAAGAAAATCAAGAAAATCAAGAAAATCAAGAAAATCAAGAAAATCAAGAAAATCAAGAAAATCAAGAAAATTAAGAAAATCAAGAAAATCTAGAAAATCAAGAAAATCAAAAAAATCAAGAAAATCAAGAAAACCAAAAAAACAAGAAAATCAAGAAAATCAAGAAAATCAAAAAAATCAATAAAATCAAAAAACCAAGAAAATTAAGAAAATCAAGAAAATTGAGAAAATCAAGAAAATCAAGAAAATCAAAAAAATCTAGAAAATCAAAAAAATTAAGAATATCAAGAAAATCAAGAAAATCAAGAAAATCTAGAAAATCAAGAAAATCAAGAAAATCATGAAAATTAAGAAAATCAAGAAAATTAAGAAAATCAAAAAAATCAAGGAAATTAAGAAAATCAAGAAAATTGAGAAAACCAAGAAAATCAAAAAACCTAGAAAATCAGTAAAATCAAGAAAATCAAGATAATCAATCATTTCGACAAAAACAAGAAAATCCAGAAAATCATTTAAATCAATAAATTAAAAAAAAGAAAAGGATTGTGAATAAAGAAGAACATTAAATAGTATTGGAAATGAAGAAAATCAAGAAAATTAAAAAAATATCGAAAATCTAGAATTTTCTAAATATTTAGAAAATCAGGAAAACGAAAGAATGTTGATAATTAAGTATATCATGAAAATCAAGGATTGAAAAAAAAATAAAAACGAAAAAAAATCGAGAATGGCGAAAGGAATGGAGAAATTAGGAATTTTGAGAAAATTAAAAAATACAAAAAATCAAGAAGGGTTTTCAAAACATAAACAAGAGTTTCCAAAAAACCAACAAATTATAATTAATGATCAATTTTGGTGAATTTTGGAAATCAATCTTAAGCTTTCAACACTGAACTAGGTTTTCGAATCCTTGATAAGTATTGAAGCATCCTTCAGCAATCGCAATGACAGCAATGAATCACTGAAGACGTTACAAATTCATGAACTTTGCCACTATTCTTCAATAACGATTAATTTCACCCTTATCATGACTGCCGTCCTTTTCACTAAACTAAACAATTTATTTCCACCAAAGCTGTAAGACGAAGCTGCTGCAATTTTCTTCACATGTTTCATTTTCCGGGAAGGGTTTTCTTCGCACACAAAACAAAAACCCATATCAATGGATGGTAAATTAAACTTTTTCAATAAAAGCTGCTGCTGCTTCTGTTCCAAATGAAGCTGTAAGCTGTAATGCGCTTTCAAGTTTGGGTGGAATGGAATTGAGAATGGTGGTTTTGTGATAACTTTGTCTGTGGTTCTATTCCCAAAAGTAGAATTTCGTGGAAGTGTGGGGGTGTTTGTTTGTGTGAAATTAATCTGCGAACTTGATTTTGTTTCTTCAGTGGATCTTCAGGGATGTGTTGGTTAGTTTTTCACTAGAAACTTGAATTTTATTGTTTTCAGCAGGAGCTGAAATGTCTATTAAAATGAAAATTTTATCTCATTTTTCCAAGAATCCAAAAATGATTTTAATACTTCATTTGATCAAATTAAAAAATTGAAAATGCAACTCGAAACATCCTAATTATTGGCTACTTTCAGCAGTCGCAATCAAACGGACGGAAACTTTACAACCCCCTTCTCCATTTATTTGTATCGAAAACTTCTGGGTCAGCAACCGTATGAATCACTGTCAGTGTGTATGTAAGTCTGGCAAAACTTGTGTGAGGAAAGTAGCTTTTCGTGGCAGGTGGAAATTCAACAAATAAGCTGGTTGCAACTTTCCCCCCAACAGTCAGGTTCAGCCCCAGAGAACACATTTTAAGCCTCGATGAATGAGACTTCTTGCTGCATCAGAGCGCGAATCTTCCATCGGAAAGGGGGGATGATTTTGAGAAGCGAGAGGGGCTTCGACAAAGCTCAGGATATTGCAACGGTTGACAGTTTGTGAATGCATCTTTCACCTGCTTTAGATGGGGCATCCTCATGGGGGCACTGAATCGTCGTCGTTCTCGGTCTGCAAAGAGATTCTGGAATCAATGAATGGATAACTGGGTGACTGGGGCAATTGCCTGTGATGCTTTTCGTTCAGTTTGAAATCTGTTTTCATCCCTTTTTTTTCTCTCTTGGGGATTATGGAATTGGAATTGACACATCAGACAGTTGACTGTAGCAAGTACATTTGTAGAGAAACTATTGGGTTGAGAACCCACCTTTTATATTTTGACATCATTTCTAACCTTTCCTTGTTTTGTCGTCATTTCTTATTTTATATTTCCATTTACTCATTTCAAATTCTTCAATCCTCATTGCTCATTGCTCATTCCTCATTCCTCATTCCTCATTCCTCATTCCTCATTCCTCATTCCTCATTCCTCATTCCTCATTCCTCATTCCTCATTCCTCATTCCTCATTCCTCATTCCTCATTCCTCATTCCTCATTCCTCATTCCTCATTCCTCATTCCTCATTCCTCATTCCTCATTCCTCATTCCTCATTCCTCATTCCTCATTCCTCATTCCTCATTCCTCATTCCTCATTCCTCATTCCTCATTCCTCATTCCTCATTCCTCATTCCTCATTCCTCATTCCTCATTCCTCATTCCTCATTTCTCATTCCTCATTCCTCGTTCCTCATTCCTTTTTCTCATTCCTCATTCCTCATTTCTCATTCCTCATTCCTCATTCCTCATTCCTCATTCCTCATTCCTCATTCCTCATTCCTCATTCCTCATTCCTCATTCCTCATTCCTCATTCCTCATTCCTCATTCCTCATTCCTCATTCCTCATTCCTCATTCCTCATTCCTCATTCCTCATTCCTCATTCCTCATTCCTCATTTCTCATTCCTCATTCCTCGTTCCTCATTCCTTTTTCTCATTCCTCATTCCTCATTTCTCATTCCTCATTCCTCATTCCTCATTCCTCATTCCTCATTCCTCATTCCTCATTCCTCATTCCTCATTCCTCATTCCTCATTCCTCATTCCTCATTCCTCATTCCTCATTCCTCATTCCTCATTCCTCATTCCTCATTCCTCATTCCTCATTCCTCATTCCTCATTCCTCATTCCTCATTCCTCATTCCTCATTCCTCATTCCTCATTCCTCATTCCTCATTCCTCATTCCTTATTCCTCATTCCTCATTCCTCATTCCTCATTCCTCATTCCTCATTCCTCATTCCTCATTCCTCATTCCTCATTCCTCATTCCTCATTCCTCATTCCTCATTCCTCATTACTCATTCCTCATTCCTCATTCCTCATTCCTCATTCCTCATTCCTCATTCCTCATTCCTCATTACTCATTCCTCATTCCTCATTCCTCATTCCTCATTTCTCGTTCCGTATTCCTCATTCCTTATTCCTTATTTCTCATTCCACTTTCATTTTACTCTTGTTTTCTACGATGTTTTTTGTTTCCAAATGTTTCTGTATAGAGTGACAAACGCCTTCAATTAAAATTACAAAAAAATGTGATTCTTATTTTCTCATTTTAATTGAAAAACATTCATTACCTTAATCCAATAAATTTTCACAGCAAAACGTCACAGCGGCGCCATTTTTGTAGTTTTCCCCCACGGGGAAGCAAGAACTCTGATAAATTTTACTGTTTTTGTCCATCTCACCATATGTGAATGACTATCCTTCTTTTTTTCTCTCTTTTTTCCCCCAATCCAAACAGCTCAGCGAACTGGGGCGCCCTTTTACCGGTGGGTCCTGGTGCGGCAAGGCGTCCGGCCATCAGCTCTATTTCAGCGAAACGGCCACGGTGACAGCATCTGTCAAGGTAATTTTATTCGCATTTCGTTTGCTTGTTGCTATATTTTTTGCCATTTTGTTTTGGTTTCCATCTTGTGCCGTTCCGTTTTCAAAGTTTTCTGCTCCGCTACGGATGCAGATACAGGACACACGGGGAATGTGTGTTTGTGTGACTTTCTACGTTCTGCGGTTTATGGTGATAAGCCATGGGTAGCATTGTTTGCAGCACTGGTCAAAAGTTTAACGATTGGCTCATATTCAATGCGATATTTACATTAAGGAGTTTGCGAAACGACCTGGTCAATAGACTGAGTCGGTTTGGTGTAATTTTTAAATTTCTCAAACCCTGGGGTCTAAATAGCTTCGTCTTGGTCCAAAACTCATCCATGATTTTTTGTAGAATTTTTAAGTAACGTTTACATGAGTAAATTTGAACTTTTAGGTTTGTATGAAAAAATTGAATATTTTGTACTAAAAAATCAATATCATTTTTGTTTCTTCTGTGGAACCGAGCCAGCTGACAGTTTGTGTGCCAATTTATAAAATTACTGAAGGAACTTCCTCTGAATAACTTTGCCCAAGACCGTAACTTCGTATCTTATTAGACAAAAAAGTTATTAGCTGTTTAACAGAGGTATGTTTTTTCGTATTGACAAACAATAAATTCAATTGTTATATGAACTTTCCCCCTACGTTTCGAGAGGTATTTTTACAATCGGCCATATCAAATCGCAGCAGAACCTTTTCGACGTATCCTGCTTGCAAAATCTCGATGATACTCTTGGTAATGTTTCGTTTGATGGTCATTCCCAAGAAAATCTTAACCTCCAGGAGATTCTTCATCTGCAATAGCCTTCCAAGGTCGGTCTTGATCCAGATAACCTCTGAAAAGTCTTTTCTGGCAATCAGGATATCATCCACATACAGGATAAGGGTGAGTTCTCTCTTGCAGGACCGGTAAACGCAGCAGTCACTCTTCAATGAATAGGAACAAAGCTTTCTTATGTCATCGTCGAATCGTTGGTTCCAAGCAACGAAATACTTTCGATTTACCGACGTCATCGTTTTTTTTTATTAGTTGATCACCCAGGGGGTAAATCCTTTTTACGGATTGCAATCCAAGGCGCGGCGAGCCACCGCGTCCCCCTAGTTTGCTACTCTGGGTCCATGGGTGCAATCGGACGACTCATGATACTATTTACCCCTACGCCATAAAGTCCACCTAGGGCCCTGGCCATATTTCCCATCCGGATCTGCAACAAAGGCTATACCCGTGATGGGAAGACCATACGCTCGCAAAGCGCTCCACGGCAATACTCGTTTTTAAACGTCCTACACAAGCAATCGTCATCCACTCTTTGTTACGATTCACGACTCCCGGGAAAGCTATCCGTTCGCCGCTACTCGTGACTCGAGTCCCACATTCGGTCTCTTGCCACAATTCGAGACGTTTTTGACCCTCTCACGCTCGTCCTCTTGACACAATTTGAGGCTTCTCTATCCGCCTCTCCTCGCGTCTTGAGGGCCTCTTTCAGTACGTCTCTTGACCCAATTCGAGACGAGAGCAACTCGCCTCTCCTCGGGTCTGGAGATATCCACACATCCAACCATTTCTCCGTCTCGACTCTTCGAGACTCATCCTGAGGCCCATCCACTGGGCGCCACATGTTACGGCACAAGGCCCCTCTGTCCGTCGTGAGTCGATCATATCCGCTAATCGGGGCCAGGAACCTCCCCAAAAGGCAGATCGATCAAAACCTGCTCGAACATTTGGTCGTCCCGCATATCGGGGTCGCGACTACCCGATCCACGTTACGACCCCTCCCTCTTGCAACTGAGCACTGGTACTAAGGTACCCAGTCGCACCACGTTTGTGCCACACTCGGCACGCAGCTTGTCGGTGGGCTGGCTGCACCAAGTGTGACGTGTAGTTCTCTCAGCCGTACGCCTGCAGTTGACAAGTCTGTAGACACGTTTCCACTCTGCACCACGAGGAGGTGGAACTACTTCGCAGAGCAAGTAGCCGACGTCATCGTTTGGCAATTGCATGAAGATAACCTCTTCTAAATTTCTCTTTAGGAATGTAGTTTTGCCGTCCTTCTGATGCACGACCATGTCATGTTCGTTCGCCAACGCCAAAACGGTCCACACGCTCTCCATCTTGGAGACCGGAGCGAATGTTTCCCAGTAGTCCAATCCTGATTTTTGGGAACACCCTTTAGCGACCAATCGAGCCTTGTAGCTACCATTACCTTCATGGTGAACACCCACTTCGACAAGATGGGCTTTTTGTGACCAGGGGGCAAGCTAATCGCTTCCCAAGTTTTATTCTCCATCAGGGCTGTCATCTCCTCGTCTATGGCTATTTCCAGGAATCCCAGTCGTCCCAGCGCTTCAGCTCAGTGAAGGTCTAAGGTAGCCCCTCAACAATAACTGCGGCTACGTTAGCCACGTATTGTGTGTAGTTCCTCTTGTTCGCTGATTTCGTCTCAGGGTCGGTTCAGGGATGACGGAATCCTGGTCATCGTCGACATCGTTCGGGAATTCCGCGCTGCTCTCGTAGTCGCTCTCGTGTTTTCTGTTGTTGGCACATCGGCTGACCGTTCGAATGTGTTTTCAGGTGCATGAGCATCGTCTAGCTGCTCGAATGTGGGTTGTTAATCTAGCACATTGGCTAACCACTCAAATGTGAGTCCAGGCTCAGGTGGGCTCTCAGCTTCTGGATAGATGATGGTGATGACCAAACTCGCTCTTCTATTGACTCAATCACACTGACATCATCGAAGATCACGTTTTGATGAAGTCTGTACCCTTTGTTCGCGAAACCCAGGAAAACGAGTCGCTTCGATTTGAAAACAGGCTTCTGTCATTTTTCCTTCGGGAAACTGTTCAGTCTCGGCCGCTGACCGAACCACATCTCGAAAGGTGTCCACAAGACCTCTTTTTGTTTATCGATTTGTGAGATACGCAGCACACAAAACAGCTTCATCCCACATAGTCTTTTACGATCCACAACCTTGTACCATCATCCTGTCCTTCTCGAACGATGAAATACCGAAATCCATTGAACGTTGACACCTCCATTCACCCACACACATTGGAATGCACGAGCTCAAGTGGTCTACCCGACCACTCCCTGGAAAACAGCTCTCGCACACAGTTTGGTTTTTCATCTTCGCTGGAATATGGCTGATACCCTCATCCCTCATCCACTGTTTGTACTTTGGTTGGCTTCCAAGTAAGGCTTTCTCCCTGATTTTAGGGTTCCTCAATGAATCCACGCAGTACAATCTGTTTAGGAGTTTTCCTTGAGCGAAAACCTCCCCTGAAAATTAAAATTGTACTTGTTTCCCGAGAAAAGTAACCATACTCCCGTTTTCGGTGCTAGATTTTCATTTAGTTCTTATATCAGAAGTACATTGATCAGTATAATTTGAACAATAAACTTCCCGACTTGACTGCTCAGATGCATTGTTCCAGTTCGCTTGGCTTTCAAACACTCGCCAGTCTTTACTGTGGTGATGATGTATGGCTCTGTCAGTGTTCTGACATCAACCAACAGGCTCTGATCACGAAACATGTGTTGCGTGGCACCAGAATCAACAACCAATCGAACCCTGCGTTGCTTCTGGTGGCTGATAGCCTTAGCTTGCGCATGGTAATTATTTTTGGCAGACTGTTATCTGGTAATCCCAGAAAAACAACCTCTTTTGGCCATCAACACCTTTTCTTGATGACTTCGAGCATTGGCTCGGTTTGACAGCTTGGGGCGGTTTAAGTCTCTGGCGGCTAACCGTAGCCCAAGTCACCTCTAAACTGCTTCCAGCTGTGTTCGAGCATTCTCTAACAGCAATGCACAACCAGAGCACGAGAGTAACGATCTCGGTTGGTTAGCAGCTCCAACTAACTTTTTCCGGGGTGTTCCTCGAAATGGAATTTCGGACCTTCGCGCTGCGAGGTTGCGGATCCAGAGACTCCTTCCGGGTGACGGACTCACGCATGCTAACCGCAGTGTGGCACTTGGTGGCATTGAGAGTAACCCTCTCGATCCGTGAACCTTCCCGGGCTCGACCGCTGACGGCACCTCTTGGCTGGCCTGGGACATATCACTTCCTGATGATTATCTGGCTGATCCCCCTGGCTGCTTGGCTGGTCCACTTCTTAACCGCAAGTTAAATACTTAAGAGTACCCCTCTCGAACTAATTCGAAAATTTCCAATCCAGACGTATCTGGGCCCATAGACTGTGAAAATGAAGTGTTTAACGCAGGTTTCAGTGGTGGAATAGAGTTATCGTTTATTTGTTTTCGTCAGTCTAGTCCTTTAAGTACAGACTAGCACATTAGCGATCGCTTTTTATCACTCTTACATTGAAGTGATATCCTCACTATTAATGTTCTCATATCCGTATGATATTCTGAGCTAGTCACTCAGAATATTTGACAATACTACTGAGCAAGGCTGACAAATTTCAGTCAATTTCGTTTGACTAGACCAACGTCTAGTAGTCAATGTTATCAAAAGAATATCAAAGTCATCTACGAGCTGAATGACCAAGCTACAATGTCGGTCAGGCAGCAATGTCAATATTGAATGACATTTTTGCACTCCACTCGCACCACACATCCGATCATCTTTCTATTTCATTTTTTGGCTGGTATGGGAGGGATTTTACGTTATAAGTTGCCCAACAGTTGAAAAAATGTAGCTGGTGGCCGTAAGAAGAAAAAAGTCGTAGCAAGCATGATGTCGTTCATTCAACTTGGTCATGACATTGTAAGCACATGTCGCTGACCAAAAATCAGTATCGCATGACATAGACATGCAAAGCAGTATCAAAGTCGGCTGACATTGGCTGTCTGACACTGATAATTTGCAGCTCTGCTACTGAGTTGCCAAGGACCTAGTTTGAGTAATTTGGCTTCACAGTGTGATGATGTAAACATTTGTACTGCCATCATCATCAACATCCTATTGTTCTCAACAAACATCAATTGCGAATTGGACATAGCAAGAGGAACCAAAACAAACAATGTTTTGGTTCTGCTCGTGGCAGTAAAAACCGTCTGCTGCTGTTCCGGAAGTTGGAGGCACCGATAGGATACCGTAAGTTTAAAAAAAAGCTAAATACCTTGATTTGGTGCTATGACTTGAATTTACCTGAACAAATTGGTTTCTTCAGAATATTTGTTGATCGCAAATCTGTCGAAGAGAGTCTTGACTGGAATCAAGTAAGACGTTGGCTCCGGATCGTAAACAGTGCAGGTCTTCTACCAGGGCCCTATGCACCGGAGGATCGTCGCAGAAACATTACTTACTTACTGTAAGCAAATTAGCAAGTATCTTTCTTCCAGCTAGTGGGAGATCCCCTCTTTGATGAATTATTGTAATTTAGAAGAAACGATGAAGATACTCATCGGGTCGCTGCCGGGGTCAACGTATTTTGTTGGCCAATTCCCTCGCGAGTTGTTTGAATCATTCCTGTGGAAACCAAACGTTGCGGTAGCAGTTCATTTGTTGGCCTGGATTCATTATAGTCCATCTTTAGTTTCCAGCAAAGAAAAGGTTAGAGTTGAAATGTGATTTGATTCATATTTTACCAGACGATGGTGAAAATCTTATGGATTTTTTCACTTACCTTCATACTTGATATATTATTCCGGGCAAATCAATACGAATCGAACTCTCCTTGCTTAGGGCCATTTTGAATAACAAACACACTAATTTTTTAATAACCATTTTTGGTTCATAAACAACCATTTTATGGTTTGTTACTATTAGAAAAGCAGCGACTAGACTAACCATGGCAAGGTACTCTAAGAGTACAGAACCTCAGGGCCTACTGGCTTCTGGGTAACTAAGGACTTCACTGATAAAATATCAGAAACCGGAAATTTCATGTTTCTATGTTTTATGTTTTCTCCAGACAGGTGAAGAAGGGAAGTCCTTCTTAGGAATTGGAATTCCGTAGAACCCGAGGACGATGATGCTGGTATTTTATGTTTGGACGCGAGACCACTAAGGGTCTGCGGGCCGATCCGTGTAGAAGTAGAACACTTATCGCTCGGTTAAAATCCCTGGATGTTCATTACACTGTAAGGAAACCGACTTAACTCGCGGACGCCTGTTATAGAAGAGCCAATTTTCCGGAAGCAAGCTTCCTTTACGGATTTAATATTCTCTTTTTCCTTCCTTCCTTTCCACTGTTTATTGACAGCAGACAGATGTCAAAATGTAGCCAACTGTGGTGAGTACAAAAAAAACACGATTTTCCAAGAATAAAACAATCTAAAATGCAAACTTAAACAAAAATTCAACAATTTGTAACCAACTGGTTACAGCTTTTCGCGAATAAACAGCCGATATGGTTATATCTAAACGATTTTTACAATCCCGGTTTCAAGAATTTTCATACTTCGCGTTCAATAACCAAATATGGTTTAAAATTTAACCAAAAATTGGTTGGAAAATCTAACAATGTTCTAAAAGTGACCAATTATACGTATGTAGTTTAAAAAATATTATCCTCGTAAACTTGTGTTTTTAAATCGAGTAAACATGATCCAGAAACAAAATAAACGCTTGGAAGCTGCTAACAGACAATTGTATGTTTTTTTACCATTTTACGTTCTGTCAAAAGCTTCGAAGCTTGCCCAGCAAACATTTTGCAGCTTTATTATCATGCTGTTTTGATGTATGTTCCATATACATTATTGAAAGATCGCATGAAAGTTGAAAAAACAGCATTTACCTACCAAAGTGGAGGCAACATCCATACATAAATTTCATTGCTTTCTCAAACGCTGACAAAAACGTTATCCAACACCTTATTCGTACCTATCGGAAGAATGCGAAAGAGCGCAAGATTTTGCTCTCATAGCCTTCAAATCATTGCCAGCGACAATATTTTCCAGTTCTCCCATTGGTCAACATTACTCAATCCCTTTTTGATTTTTAGCCATCTGGATGCACTGCTGATTGCAGAGAGAACATGACTTGAAGCCCGCGTGAGAGCAAAATCATTTCAAAATTTACAAACATAGTGGACTTCTATCATATCCGATTTAAATTAACTTCACACGACATTTTATACGATCTTTTCACTATAATACTATTTTGCCATAAAAGTCTGCCGGGTACAGTTTAGAAAGTGATTGGTAATGCGTCAAAGCAATCAACTTAAACGTACTAGACTGCATAACTGCATGTTATGACTGCATGTTCTTGAAGTGATGGTCATATCGATCTAGCTAGAAATTTCGTTTGAGGTCAGTCGTTAGTCATCACTATTAACAACTCTAAATGTTAGTAAAAAATAAAAAAAAAAAACTTGTTTAGTTCGCTAGCCTACAATAAAAGTTAATCCCCCTGCTCGATTTGGTTCGTGCATTGAACAGCGGATAGTCTCCTCTATCATGTTGCATATTATCAGATGCCTAGTTATTCTCCTCATTGGTATTAAAAAAGATACCTTGAGTTATGTTAAAATTCTAACAAAATTTCTTGTGAACGAACTTTCCATGCTGCTTTTGCCACAGTGCTCCATAGCTGGAAGAAAATGTAATCAAACTTTAATTTATCAGCTTTATCGCTCTGGTTCTTCACATGATTTCTATGGATCAGTGACTGACATGATGTTTAAAATAACATAAAAATGATCCAGAACTCATTTGATCTCCTAGAACCAATTAAGTTAAATTCCAGAGCTTCATGATTGGAACTGTTTCATCTTGTGAGGACCTACTAGTTGGTTGGTTGAACATTTTCTCCTGCGTTGCTAAGAATAGTGACACCAAGAGGACGGTGACGGTGACATAGTTTAATAAAAGCACCGGGAAAAGATCCACTGGAATTACAGTTTTCGATGCTGCCATATACGTTGCTTGGATCAGGGACACAACGACAGCATGGAAGGTAGTTAGCATCCCAAAACAGCTGCTATCCATCCAATTTCGTCCGGGCGCGTACATCGAGTACAAGGTAAAAGTCGTCCTTCACCCCCGATCGGATGGCTTATTGCCATCACTACTGATGACGAAAATGGGGAAAAACCCAGCGCCCACGCAACAACAAAACTTCACTATCTCATCCCCGGGATCTTAAGCCGAAGAAACAAACAACAGAAAAAGCTAGGCCTTCACCCCAAAATATGTTCATCATCAAAGCTGTTTCGACTTTGAGCTGGGGGGAAAAACTTTTACGCCATCTTTTCCCGGCCGCAAAAGGTCTTATTGTTGCCAGGTCTATTAAGTCCGCTTTCGGGTAGTTTAGCTCAGATTAAATTTCACTGGGTAGTTTCTAAGACATATTTTCGCCAATTTCGTTATTGGATACTTAAAGGGTAGGAAATCATTCAATTTTTCTCATGGATGTTACTCAAATATTCCTTTTTCACATAGTATTCTGTCTGATGAGACCCTTTTTCAAACCACAAAGCTAAAAATAGCTTCAATATTGTAGTTGAAAACTGCAAACCTTGTTAATTCCACCAACCACTAGTTATTTATGACCAATGTAGTTCTTATTTCAACCGATCAAGATGAAGGTAGCGAAATTTACCATTGAAATCCTCGAATGTAGAAACATGTTTGATTGTATCGTACCATACCAGACCTCATCGTAAATCTCCCGTTTTTTTTCCAAACCTCACAAATACGGAAGGAAGGAAAGCAAATTTTACACTCTGTCTTTCGCGGAACCACAAACATGTCCACCACTTTCAAGGAACAATCCGCGGTATGAAACCGTATGAAAAACTGCAACCCAACTTGAATTCCTGGTGCTGGCAACAAAAAAGCAACGGAAATGCATAATCGGCTAACGAAAACCAAAAACAAGAGTTCCCCCGAAAAAAAAACCAGAAAATTCCACCTTCTGCGGCTTGATAAACTCGCGGCGTTGTTTTAGGGTTGCATATATTTCCCCGATTTCTCGTGGGAAATTTAACGAACGTTTCGCGGTTATCGACAAAAAAATACTCCTTCTTCCACTAGTAGGAAAGCGGAAACGGCATAAAAACAGTTTTGAAAAAAAAACTGCAAGAAATACGTGCTGATAGCATCGGGAGCCGATGAAGGAAGACAACAATTTTTGTTTTTCCGGGTTTTTTTTCGCCGGGGCAACAGCAATTTTGTCTAAGGGTGTGAGAGAGCTCTACTGCATCCCAAAATTTGCACGGGTGCGCAAAACAGTAATTGAATCGCAAGTTTCCCGGCGTTTTTTTTTTTTATCTCAAATGTTGCTGCTACAAACCTTCCTGTAGTAGCAAGAATTATCGTATTTGGTTGCTGACCAGGGCATTGGGAAAAAGCTTCAGTTTTCGGAATGCATCCTTGTAGTCTGTATTTTTTTGGGACTACGAATAAGGCAATACCGTGTTCCTTTCCAAATGAGAAGCCAAAAAGCTGAGTGAAGAATAATTTGATTAAAAAAAAAAATACAACTCAACTCAAATCAGGGTATACTTTGAGTTGACCGTTAAAATTTTCTAAGGTTCAATAAATCTGTCAATACTGTCAAAATTGTCAAAATTGTCAAAATTGTCAAAATTGTCAAAATTGTCAAAATTGTCCAAATTGTCAAAATTGTCAAAATTGTCAAAATTGTCAAAATTGTCAAAATTGTCAAAATTGTCAAAATTGTCAAAATTGTCAAAATTGTCAAAATTGTCAAAATTGTCAAAATTGTCAAAATTGTCAAAATTGTCAAAATTGTCAAAATTGTCAAAATTGTCAAAATTGTCAAAATTGTCAAAATTGTCAAAATTGTCAAAATTGTCAAAATTGTCAAAATTGTCAAAATTGTCAAAATTGTCAAAATTGTCAAAATTGTCAAAATTGTCAAAATTGTCAAAATTGTCAAAGTTGTCAAAGTTGTCAAAATTGTCAAAATTGTCAAAATTGTCAAAATTGTCAAAATTGTCAAAATTGTCAAAATTGTCAAAATTGTCAAAATTGTCAAAATTGTCAAAATTGTCAAAATTGTCAAAATTGTCAAAATTGTCAAAATTGTCAAAATTGTCAAAATTGTCAAAATTGTCAAAATTGTCAAAATTGTCAAAATTGTCAAAATTGTCAAAATTGTCAAAATTGTCAAAATTGTCAAAATTGTCAAAATTGTCAAAATTGTCAAAATTGTCAAAATTGTCAAAATTGTCAAAATTGTCAAAATTGTCAAAATTGTCAAAATTGTCAAAATTGTCAAAATTGTCAAAATTGTCAAAATTGTCAAAATTGTCAAAATTGTCAAAATTGTCAAAATTGTCAAAATTGTCAAAATTGTCAAAATTGTCAAAATTGTCAAAATTGTCAAAATTGTCAAAATTGTCAAAATTGTCAAAATTGTCAAAATTGTCAAAATTGTCAAAATTGTCAAAATTGTCAAAATTGTCAAAATTGTCAAAATTGTCAAAATTGTCAAAATTGTCAAAATTGTCAAAATTGTCAAAATTGTCAAAATTGTCCAAAATGTCAAAATTGTCAAAATTGTCAAAATTGTCAAAATTGTCAAAATTGTCAAAATTGTCAAAATTGTCAAAATTGTCAAAATTGTCAAAATTGTCAAAATTGTCAAAATTGTCAAAATTGTCAAAATTGTCAAAATTGCCAAATTTGTCAAAATTACCGAATTTGCCGAAATTGTCAAAAGTGCTAAAATGGCCAAAATTGTCAAAATTGACAAAGTTGATAAAATTGACAAAATTGTCAAAATTGTCAAAAACGTCAAAATTGACAAAATTGACAAAATGGACAAATTTGACAAAATTGACAAAATTGATAAAATTGACAAAATTGACAAAATTGACAAAATTGACAAAATTGACAAAATTGACAAAATTGACAAAATTGACAAAATTGACAAAATTGACAAAATTGACAAAATTGACAAAATTGACAAAATTGACAAAATTGACAAAATTGACAAAATTGACAAAATTGACAAAATTGACAAAATTGACAAAATTGACAAAATTGACAAAATTGACAAAATTGACAAAATTGACAAAATTGACAAAATTGACTCAATTGACAAAATTGACAAAATTGACAAAATTGACAAAATTGAAAAAATTGACAAAATTGACAAAATTGACAAAATTGACAAAATTGACAAAATTGACAAAATTGACAAAATTGACAAAATTGACAAAATTGACAAAATTGACAAAATTGACAAAATTGACAAAATTGACAAAATTGACAAAATTGACAAAATTGACAAAATTGACAAAATTGACAAAATTGACAAAATTGGCAGAATTGACAAAATTGACAAAATTGACGAAATTGACAAAATTGACAAAATTGACGAAATTGACAAAGTTGACAAAATTGACAAAATTGACAAAAATGACAAAATTGACAAAATTGACAAAATTGACAAAATTGACAAATTGACAAAATTGACAAAATTGACAAAATTGACAAAATTGACAAAATTGACAAAATTGACAAAATTGACAAAAATTGACAAAATTGACAAAATTGACTAAATTGACAAAATTGACAAAATTGACAAAATTGACAAAATTGACAAAATTGACAAAATTGACAAAATTGACAAAATTGACAAAATTGACAAAATTGACAAAATTGACAAAATTGACAAAATTGACAAAATTGACAAAATTGACAAAATTGACAAAATTGACAAAATTGACAAAATTGACAAAATTGACAAAATTGACAAAATTGACAAAATTGACAAAATTGACAAAATTGACAAAATTGACAAAATTGACAAAATTGACAAAATTGACAAAATTGACAAAATTGACAAAATTGACAAAATTGACAAAATTGACAAAATTGACCAAATTGACAAAATTGACAAAATTGACAAAATTGACAAAATTGACAAAATTGACAAAATTGACAAAATTGACAAAATTGACAAAATTGACAAAATTGACAAAATTGACAAAATTGACAAAATTGACAAAATTGACAAAATTGACAAAATTGACAAAATTGACAAAATTGACAAAATTGACAAAATTGACAAAATTGACAAAATTGACAAAATTGACAAAATTGACAAAATTGACAAAATTGACAAAATTGACAAAATTGACAAAATTGACAAAATTGACAAAATTGACAAAATTGACAAAATTGACAAAATTGACTAAATTGACAAAATTGACTAAATTGACTAAATTGACAAAATTGACAAAATTGACAAAATTGACAAAATTGACAAAATTGACAAAATTGACAAAATTGACAAAATTGACAAAATTGACAAAATTGACAAAATTGACAAAATTGACAAAATTGACAAAATTGACAAAATTGACAAAATTGACAAAATTGACAAAATTAACAAAATTAACAAAATTGACAAAATTGACAAAATTGACAAAATTGACAAAATTGACAAAATTGACAAAATTGACAAAATTGACAAAATTGACAAAATTGACAAAATTGACAAAATTGACAAAATTGACAAAATTGACAAAATTGACAAAATTGACAAAATTGACAATTTTTGTCATATTTGTCATTTTTGTCATTTTTGTCATTTTTGTCATTTTTGTCATTTTTGTCATTTTTGTCATTTTTGTCATTTTTGTCATTTTTGCCATTTTTGTCATTTTAGTCATTTTTGTCATTTTTGTCATTTTAGTCATTTTAGTCATTTTTGTCATTTTTGTCATTTTTGTCATTTTTGTCATTTTTGTCATTTTTGTCATTTTTGTCATTTTTGTCATTTTTGTCATTTTTGTCATTTTTGTCATTTTTGTCATTTTTGTCATTTTTGTCATTTTTGTCATTTTTGTCATTTTTGTCATTTTTGTCATTTTTGTCATTTTTGTCATTTTTGTCATTTTTGTCATTTTTGTCATTTTTGTCATTTTTGTCATTTTTGTCATTTTTGTCATTTTTGTCATTTTTGTCATTTTTGTCATTTTTGTCATTTTTGTCATTTTTGTCATTTTTGTCATTTCTGTCATTTTTGTCATTTTTGTCAATTTTGTCATTTTTGTCATTTTTGTCATTTTTGTCATTTTTGTCATTCTTGTCATTTTTGTCATTTTTGTCATTTTTGTCATTTTTGTCAGTTTTGTCATTTTTGTCATTTTTGTCATTTTTGTCATTTTTGTCATTTTTGTCATTTTTGTCATTTTTGTCATTTTTGTCATTTTTGTCATTTTTGTCATTTTTGTCATTTTTGTCATTTTTGTCATTTTTGTCATTTTTGTCATTTTTGTCATTTTTGTCATTTTTGTCATTTTTGTCATTTTTGTCATTTTTGTCATTTTTGTCATTTTTGTCATTTTTGTCATTTTTGTCATTTTTGTCATTTTTGTCATTTTTGTCATTTTTGTCATTTTTGTCATTTTTGTCATTTTTGTCATTTTTGTCATTTTTGTCATTTTTGTCATTTTTGTCATTTTTGTCATTTTTGTCATTTTTGTCATTTTTGTCATTTTTGTCATTTTTGTCATTTTTGTCATTTTTGTCATTTTTGTCATTTTTGTCATTTTTGTCATTTTTGTCATTTTTGTCATTTTTGTCATTTTTGTCATTTTTGTCATTTTTGTCATTTTTGTCATTTTTGTCATTTTTGTCATTTTTGTCATTTTTGTCATTTTTGTCATTTTTGTCATTTTTGTCATTTTTGTCATTTTTGTCATTTTTGTCATTTTTGTCATTTTTGTCATTTTTGTCATTTTTGTCATTTTTGTCATTTTTGTCATTTTTGTCATTTTTGTCATTTTTGTCATTTTTGTCATTTTTGTCATTTTTGTCATTTTTGTCATTTTTGTCATTTTTGTCATTTTTGTCATTTTTGTCATTTTTGTCATTTTTGTCATTTTTGTCATTTTTGTCATTTTTGTCATTTTTGTCATTTTTGTCATTTTTGTCATTTTTGTCATTTTTGTCATTTTTGTCATTTTTGTCATTTTTGTCATTTTTGTCATTTTTGTCATTTTTGTCATTTTTGTCATTTTTGTCATTTTTGTCATTTTTGTCATTTTTGTCATTTTTGTCATTTTTGTCATTTTTGTCATTTTTGTCATTTTTGTCATTTTTGTCATTTTTGTCATTTTTGTCATTTTTGTCATTTTTTTTCATTTTTTTTCATTTTTGTCATTTTTGTCATTTTTGCCATTTTTGTCATTTTTGCCATTTTTGTCATTTTTGTCATTTTTTTTCATTTTTTTTTTTCATTTTTGTCATTTTTGTAATTTTTGTCATTTTTGTCATTTTTGTCATTTTTGTCATTTTTGTCATTTTTGTCATTTTTGTCATTTTTGTCATTTTTGTCATTTTTGTCATTTTTGTCATTTTTGTCATTTTTGTCATTTTTGATTTTTGCCAAATTTAATAAAATCGTTCCACGAAAACCGACTAGAATTGAATTTTTTAGGTAGTGCTTAATTCAGAAAAAAAATATCATCAATTTAAAAGATTTTCCGTGAATGATTTTCTTTTATTTTTTCCCTTTCATAAATCAATTTTAACGGACCATTGAACAGGTTTGGTCGACAGTCTCCAGCTCAAAAATCCTAAACTTCATTCAGAACAATCTTTATGATCCGTCTGGGGCCATTGAGGAATTGCCGGTATCAACAAATCGGGTCGAATCGAGAAGAAATTTTGTAGCAACAAGATTATCTTTTTAACTGCATCACCGGGAGAAAGGATGTTGCCGATACGGTATTAAATTAAGTCCCAGATGATACCATTTGCTGCATTAAAGTATCTCTAAGTGCAGTTTCACCCGATAGCCAACCTGAAATGTTTTCGATCCAGCTAAAGGTAAACTGAAGCCAGACGAGACGAACTTTGGGTTTGTGTACATCGAAGCTTAGCTGACTGCCATAGGAACTAACATAGGAAGTGAACGACCGGCAGCGACATTGTGAATAACGATGATGAAGAACCGGGGCCATTTCGCGGCTCAAATTTTGCAGAATGCACAATGAATGATTGCCGATCGGGTTTTATCGATGCTCCTATGCAAGTCGTCTGAATCGCGGATATTTCGAAAACGTGTTCAGATAGACTAAGCAAAATGTTTCAGGCAATATTATGAGGTTAGGATTTTGAAACCGGAACGGGCTTTAAAGAGAGTTCATTCACAATTATTTTAAACAGCAACTCATTTTCTTCCGTATTTAAAAGAATCATGATAATACAATTTCATTATTGGCCTTTAGGGGTGCTCTGAAAAATACAGAAAAAGATGTTTATCAGTTCAAATAGCACCCATTGCACACATTGTAACGATACGCCCTACTATTAATGCAAATACACACGAGAGAGCCCACTAGCTGAAGGCATTTCCTTTCCTGAATGAAGAAGATGTTGCTCCCGCCTATCTCTCTAATTTCTTCTAATAGTCGTAAGTCGATAGTTAATTACTTACTCGGGCCTTATCCGGGGCAACCCATCTTTCTGGCCAAACGGCCCCGCCTCTTAATGGCCCTCCTGTTTCGGGCTCGTAAAATATAACTGCGCCCCTTAGTAGAAGCAGCCATGACGCTTAGTATATACAGTAGGACTAGAGCTCACTACCACACCGGTTGTTTCCTGTTTTGGGCAGTTCTCTGCTCAGGCATTTTGAAAACTAAAACTTCATTCATTTTTGGCTATTTTTCACAATAAGGTGAAATTAATTTCAATTTTTAACAGAATTTTTTTTACGAACTCACAAATGTTTTTGGTTAGGTAACATTAAAAAATGAAAATTCAAAGTCTGTTGTTTACTGATTCTAATAGAAAAGGAATCAACTTCAGACGAAGATTAATTTTTAATTTTTAAAATTGAAGATTATGAACAAATTTAAAACTCAAACGCCTTTCATCATCAACCCATCTTTGAACAGACCTCTTAAAGCCAGTTGGTAAAAAAATGGCAGTGCTATACAGTGGAAAAGTTTGCTGTTCTGTGCCATTTGTTTGCGCCCGGGTTTGTTGTGCTCCGGAAGATTTGTCGAACCAGATAAGCACCAGTTATTAGCAATTTGAAGACAAACAGTAATTCCATTCTGCCATTTTTCGCCTTCTGGATAGGCAGATAGGAGTCTAGAACTTATTTTCGGGGCGAGGGTGGGGTAATCCGGTAGAAGCAGCTCCGAGGTGTCGTAAGGTTTCAGTTATTTCCGCAACAATTGAGCTTGAGCAAACGATTATTTTACTCTTGATAAGTGATTTTTGTTGTTGTGAAAAAATGAAAAATATAAAGTAGAGGTCACACGATGGTTGAAAAGGCTTCAAAGTAAAGCCTTTAAAGCCTTTTCTCTGTTTACTCAATAAATAAACAAATCGAACCACCTGATCAACTAGTGACATTCTTTGGAACAAAACAAAAAAAAGATTGGCTCGAACTTGCCTCCAACGACCTCAAAACGTTGCTTCAGTCAGTTGCAAATGTATCCAGTGATGCTCGCTGGCACTTTTTCCGTGAATGTCATTCCAGGCCATTTTTGAGTCATTTTCATTTCCTCATTTTGAAGCTAAGAGATTATTCATTAAGTTGTTCTACACTAAGGGGATCATTAGACCTCTGACCCCTGACCCCTGACCCCTGAAGCCCCAAAAGCGAAAAAAAAATTGTTTTTAAGATGACAATGGTAGATTTTGCGGATCTCGTCTATCACCAAGCCTGCTGAAGCTGTGAAACCGGGTAATCTGCACAGAACAGTTTCACAGAAATGACTCGAGACTCTCCTCTTCGCGACTCGAGGTCTGATCTCAACTCCTTGCATCCAATTGAGGTTGACGTACACAAACCTCTCTTCTGCACGATTCAAGGCCCGATATCTCCTCTAGTAGCTCGAGATCTGACCTATTCTCGAAATGACTCGAGATAAACACTTACACACCTCCTCTTGTTGATTAAAGGCCTGATCTCTCCTCTTGCGACCCGAGACTCGATTTCTTCGATTTCTTATCGTACTGACTCGGGGTTGACCACAAAAATCTCTCCTCTTGAAGACAAGAGGCCTGATCCCTTCTCTAACGACTCGAAGCCTGAAATCTTATCTCCAGGATTCAAGGTTTGTTACCTTTATGCCCGTCGTGTGCTAATCGAGAGCAGATCATCCTATGTAGATTCGCGCTTGTCACAGCACATGCGCGGGACTTAACGCAACTACTTGGATGATTCCCGAAGAAGACGTCATATTACACAGACTCTAAAGGCTCACCCGGCGTCCAGAACCACTCTACCCGTGGGTATTCACCCTTTCTCAACGATTTACACTGCGAAGAAGCATCCTACGCAAGAACGCGGTGTACCAACGGCATCCGCTACGCAGAAGATATTTCCTTATCTTTGTAGCTTCAAACCGTGGGGTTGGACGCATTCTACTCGACGGCCCCCCTGCGATGGGGTCAGTCTACTCCGATCGTTGTCCGATCTTCTTTGGCCTATGGCAACCCTACGATTTATGGCTCGTGGCTTTTTCTTCCCGTCGTGTGCCAGATTGGGAGCAGGTAGTCCTGAACTTGCGCCTGTCATGGCACACATTCGGGACTTCGGGACGCTTCCCGATAATGACGACATCCTTCAGCCACTCGAGAGGCTCGCCCGGTATCGAGACATCTCTATCCGTGGGTATCCCTCGGCAGTGGTCTACCCTCTTCCTACGAGGTCCGATACGAGAAAGGTGTTGTCTTATCCCCGCAGTTTCCACCGTAGGAAGAGGCACTACTCGGATACTCCCCGGTGGTGGGATAGCCTACACCCGTTCGTGGACTGCCGTTGATTTCAGCTCCTCTACAGGGCAGTTATGATCCGGGTGAACTAATCGCTGATCGCATGCTAAGTGTTAGAATGCGTACACATCATCTACACCACGATGTCTACTGTCATGTCAAGCCCACAGACGTCATTTATGTTGCTACCTACCGCAGCAAACGTCGGACAGGCAAACAGCACGTGATCGGGTGTCTCATTTTCGTCACCACAGTCTGAGCAATATGGCGAAGCCTTATGTCCAACCGGTAGTGGTACTTTATGAAACATCCATTCCTGACTGGACTGTGTCTATGAAGTCCACTTCACTGTGTCTTCTTCCGATCCAGCTCCCGATGTACGGGATCAGACGATGAGGGAACCTTCTTCTCGCTGAGCTGTCCCACAGATGATGCCAGTAGAACGTCATGTCCTCATTGGCGAGATTACGTATGTTTGGTGTGTCTTTATGACAACGTAACAATAGGCACCCTTCTCTTCCAAAATCGAGATGGGTATGACGGTCCGGTATCCAATGATAAACCGCAGGCTCATCAGCTGCTGAACGCTGCTAAGTCTCTGAAGGTTACGCTGTCTTCCCAAGGTCTGCTTTCAGGCCGCCGCTCCCTTCCGCAAGATTAAAGTGGTCACGCTTGGCAGTATTCTCCTCTTGCTACTTCGAAATGCCGAGAAGTTCGACATCATCCGAGTGAGTGCGGACGTGACCATTGCCGCTCTCTTACTCCAGACATGACTCGTAAAGCTGAAAATCTGTCGTTGAATATTACCGCTTGATACTTAATCGGGCGATTGGAGACGATATCTATTGTGGTGTTTACCCCGCGTTACTATATGCTGTCAGGTTCACGTGCACTATTGATTGGAGTGACAGTTGATTGCTGACTAAGCATTTTATCCCAATCGGGTATGCTATCAAAGATGTATGTTATAACCTTCTTAGGGCTGATATGCAACCATATTGTGCGCTTATTAACTTTGCCCCAAGTACACGCTCTCTCCTATTTAGGAGGGCGCAGCAGTTGCATAGAAGATGCTCTGTAGTTTCTTTTTCGAACACGCAGAACCGACAGTCATCGTTCAGAATTATGTTTATCCTTTTGAGATGCTGTTTTGTTGGACAATGTCGGGTCAAGAGACCTGTGTAAGTACTTAATTCGTGCTTACTTAAGTTCAACATGTTTTTGGAGAGTCGTGCGCTTGGTTCAATGAATTTTTTTGCCTGAGTTGCTCCCTCCGCTGTTTTCCAGTTGGAAACAATAGTGGTGCTTTCCCAGTTCTTGAGCTCCATAGTCAAGGCACTTATCGATACTCCGCAGAAAGGTTCAGGTCAAATCAACAGTCCCTGAGATACTTCCCTAGCTAGTTGGTCTGCTTCTTCGTTCCCTAGGATGTCGCAGTGGCCTGGTACCCAGAATAAAGATACTCTGTTCCTTATGGCCAGGTTTCTTAGTGCAACTATACACTCCCAAACTAGTTTGGAGTAACATGTGAACGTACTTAGTGCTCGGAGAGCAGCCTGGCTGTCAGAGAACATGCAGATACTTGTGTACCTGTATCCCCTTTTCAAACAGGCTAAAGTGCATTCTAGAATTGCTCGAATTTCATCTTGGAATACTGTTCGCCAGTTTCCCATAGAAATTGAGATCCAGGTCCAGGAATTGAGTCTAGGTCCAAAAACCCCTGCCCCAGTTCTTTTTGCCTTTTTTACCCATCAGTGAATAATAGGATCGATCTGGTCGGAACCGCAGGTCCACCTGACTCCCACACGTCCCTATCATTGATAGTTACATTGTATGGTATGTCTAGGTTGAAAATGGGCTCCATCCAGTCATCATTTTTCACAATAAGTGAGTTTAATTTAAATTTCTTTAGGATTTTGAGGTGTCCTGTAAGACCTCCTTCATAGAGAGTTTTGTGTTTGGAGAGTCTCAAGGCACTACGTTTCGCCTCTAACTCAATCAAGGCTATGATCAGCAACATCTCGGTTTTATGGTGGGATAGACGCAGGCACCAGGAATGTATCCCGCTTTCCACTGCCTTGATAGCTACTGTGGCAAGTAGCTGTACCTCCGCTATTGAGGATCCTCTCGTCAGGAGGCATACATCATCTGCAAATCCTACGAGCTCAGATCTCGATGTGAGGCTCATTCGTAAGAGCTCTTCCATCGTGATGATTCATGGGACCGGGCCAAGTAGTCCGAACTCTCCTCTAACAACTTGAGAACCACGTTAACCGCTCCTCTTCACGACTCGACTCCTGATTGCTCCTTTTACGACTTGAGATACGACTCCTCCTCGCATTAACTCGAGGTTGACCTCTCCTCTGAACGATTCAAGGCCCGATCTCTCCCCTAGCGACTCGAGATCTGACCTTTCCTCGTAATGACTCGAGATGGCAATTTATATCCCTCCTTTTGTTGTTTAAAGGCCTGATCTTGTGGTTAACCATACAATCTTGTCCTCCTTAGACTTGAGGCCTGACCTCCCTCTAACGATTCGAAGCCCGACCTCTTGCCTCCAGGATTCGAGGTTTGCAACCTTCATGCCCGTCGTGTGCCGATCGAGAGCAGCTTATCCTAGACTCGCGCTGGTCACAGCACATGCGCGGGAATTAACGAGAATTTTTCGGATAATTCCCGACGACGACGTCATCCAACATCGACTCGATTTATTGACCACTGTGGCATACCCACAGAAACCTCTTGTGCCCGTTTCCTCCACCGATCAAATACTGTAGTTGGCGAACGAAGAAATAACTTTCCGCAAGCCTATGTCGAGATATGCCGGGATTCTCATTTGGATGAACGACGATGCAAGCGCTGTCTCACCGACGCTGTTGAAGGCGTTCTTCAGGTTCAGAGTGACAACCGCGCAAAATCGGAGCCCTGTCCTCTTCGTTAGCCTAGCTCTGTTCTATGACAGAACTGATGGCGTTTACGGTACTGCTTTTTCTACGGAACCCAAACTGCTCGTTGCAACGATATGTGACGGAACGGAAGGCCACTAGGACGTTCCCCGAACATTTCGGAGAACATCCTGATGGTGGCCTTTACTGCGAAGTTTGGAATTCCGTCCGGTCCGGAGGCCTTCTTTGGTTGGAGAGACTTGGCAATTTCGCGAAGTTTATCCACCTTAATCGTCTCCTCTATGCTGGTGTCACAGTTTTACGGGACTGTTGGCCAGCGGGTAACATCGTGCTGTGGGAACTGTAACCAAGGGTTGGCCACTGCCCAGCACTACTAAGAGCCCCCTTCGATAAGCCTCAGGGTCGGCTTTTCGTCAATTTCAAGCTACACGGAAACGCTAGCAAATTTAATTTCGAGCTTCGCTCGCCAACCTTTATTACCTACTTGTCGACTTATTTGCCCAAATATCCCCGAAATTAGCACAAATAACTCCTACCTCACACTTCGGCTTTGATGTCCTTGGCCTTAGTCCGCTTCGTCCCTGCAGCGCCGGATGCCCTGTGGTTTACCAGATATTGAGGCGAAAACACACTCGTGGCTAAGGCGGGTTCGTGGTTACCGGACTCCGGAACTGCGGTGTGGAATACTCCAACGATTGCGGTGAGGTAATGAGGTTCCTCGGAGGCACTGGTGGTAGGCATTCGCAGGAACTATGGGCGATC
Source organism: Uranotaenia lowii (assembly GCF_029784155.1). Taxonomy (NCBI): domain Eukaryota; kingdom Metazoa; phylum Arthropoda; class Insecta; order Diptera; family Culicidae; genus Uranotaenia; species Uranotaenia lowii. The sequence goes on from NC_073693.1 coordinate 28,127,338, forward strand.
TCCGCGACGGAGATCCAGATCGAAACATCGGGGTCCTGGCGCACAATAAAGGGAAACAAAATGGCGTCATGTCGGGTATGTTCACAAGTATCAGCAGGGTTGTTACGTTACCTGGTCGGTTTTGCACGCACGTTTAACTTTTCCGTTCACAATGCGACTTAATACTAGACTCGCTGCGCGTTTAATTTGCCTTTACACAGCTTGAGGGATGGTTCTTTTGGCTTACAAAAAGCGATTAGCACTCAACCTTACTTCCTCATAGTCGCACCGTGAAATGACCATTTTGTAACAGGTCAATGCCCCTCATACCCGACAGGTGACCGCCTCTCCCTACATCGCAGGCCCTTTCTCCTGCTTCCTGCCCTGCGATCCATTCATCTCCTAACACCAGCCCTGCTCCTTTATAGCACGTCTATGCTGCTTTCTGTCGATTGCTAGTTCCATGCCAGTCATTTTTATGTAAATAGGCTGCGTTTGGGATGTTTGAGGTCTAAAGGTTGGTCCGTTTCACTCTCCACTGAATCACTAGCACTTCCTCGACATTTAACGTTACCGCGACGAATCTTAGTAATCTTGAACAAAATCTTTCACATGGTTACAGAACAGCTGGTTGATGATCACTTTCGATTGGTCTGGGCAAGTTTCAGGTGGCGCACCGCCATGACTATCCGATAGGCATCGTGCCATGGACAGTCGTTGGCATGGCAGGCTTCACCTTAACCATACGCTAAGTGATCACAGCCCAGTTGCAGAAAATGTCTTGTTTAAAAAATTCCTTCAGGACGTCACAGGTGGAATTTCTTCGGGAGCAGGAACTGACGTCATTGAGTGCCTCGCTAGAACAGCGCTCTCATGAGTTCCTTGAGTTAGAGAGGGTCTCTTGGTATGTTTACATTTTATGTTAATTTATTAGTGCACCTTAAAAAAATGTGCGGCAGCTAAAAAACGGAAGGTCTCATACCGAAAGAAAGAAAATAAAATCTTTTCAATTTTAAGTAAATATTTATTTTCAAAAATAAAAACGCTCTTCAGCAAACGGCAAACATACAGGAGTCTATCATTTCAATTGGCATGACTGGCCTCATGGAACCGGACGACCCCCTTCAAAAAGGAAGTCTTCTCAAAATTTTATTAGATTTGAATTATGAGTTCTTAGAATAAGCGTCCTTACCAAATATCAGCTCCGGATCACATGGTGGCTGAGCCTTTTGAAGGCTTTAAAAATGTGAAACCATTGGAATAAAAATTGAACAACATAGAATTTTTGGATCTTGTTAAGCAATCTCTTATGAGCACTATCGACATAAAAATTCGAGTGAATTCTGTTCAGCATTAAATTAAAAGCATGTGCTTAACTTAAGATTTTTTTCACCACGTGTCCGTTCCGGAAAAATCCCGCCAATTTCATATAAAAACCTGGCAAAATCAGGGCATTATATTTCAAAATTATTGACCAAAATTCGGTCAATATCCGGTCAAGTTTTGTCAAAACGTTGATATTACTCAAAAAAGATAAAGAAAAAAAAATTGAGAAATAAATAAGAAAAACCTGTCATAATTATTTTTATAACTTGTTCAAAAGATTTCGTCTTGGAGGCATAAATTAAAAAATTACAAAAAAAACTTGCTTTTTTATTTGTATAATTTACCAAATGAAGTAAATATAGCCGGTCAAAATCCAGACTTTTTTTTTAATGAAACCTTTGCAAACGGGCCGGGCCGAACTGTACCACGGGCAATCTGACAACCTATGCTTAGCTGTGCAACGATTGGCAAATCACTCTCGTTGAAATGGGTGTTACAGTAAGGTTGCCAATTTTTTTTTAGCACGAATTCTAACCGGACAAGTTTGAGCTATTTTATCTAAATACCTGGATAACTCAACAAAACCAAGAAAAAAAAACTTAAAAATAAGTTGTGAATTGTATCTTAAGCTCCCAAAAAATCTTCCATGATTTTTTTTTTGATAAAACTAAACTAAACAACAAGTAAAAATTTCGTTTTGGAAGCATAAATAAAAATTCTGCAACACAATTTATTTTTTAGTTGTTTGCTTTAGCGAATAAAGTGAAACAATCCGGGTATTTTTCAGTGAAATTCGGACTAACCGGGCAACCGAACCGGACTTTTCCCAAATTTTGTAATAAATGTTCAAACAAACCCGGATAAAATCGGGCAATCTGGCAAGCTTATTGTAAAGAGTATAGGTTGAATTGTTATGGACTTGTTGAATCCGGGCCAGACAAACCAATTTTTTATAAAAACCGGGCATTTGATTTCAAAAGAGACGACTATAAATTTGGGCAATATCCGGGCAATTTTTTTCAAAATCCAGAAATTACTCAACAAAAATTAAGACAAAAATTTTTTAAAAAAATTTTTTCATAAAAACTTATCGATGGACTATGAATCGCATTTTAGGCATCCGAAAAACCTTTCATGATTAGTTTTATAAAACTTGCTCAAAAATTTCGTTTTTGAGGTGTTCGTTGTATTTTTTTTGTACGATTTGCCAAATAAAGTGAATAAATCCGGGCAAAATCCGGGCATTTTTTGATGAAACCCGGGCAACCGGGCCGGGCCAAACTGTTCCCAAATTTTGTACTAAATATCCGAGCAAACCCGGATAATACCGAGCAATCTGGCAAGCTTACTCTAAGTGCTAGTGTAAGATTTGACATACATATTTTTTAACAGTTGGGGGTTGCCTAGAAAAAGAACAATTTCTACTTACATTATTTAAAATTTATTGGTAAATGTCTGAAAATAAGTTCAAAAAGGTTTTAAACGACTCCGTTGTTGTCCTTCTTATGTCAGACATATGTCTTAAAGTCGTTTAGAATATACTTGCCAATCTTTATAAAGTTCATTTGGTTTAAAGTCTACTTATTCGATTAGACTTTTTTCACATTTTTTTTCCGATGGATAGCGAATTCCACTATGGGAAAGCAACCAGCTGTTCCAATGGAAGCTTTAATCTGTAAGCAGCTCTCTATGTGAAACGAAATATGATAATAACAAACGAGAAATAACATACCCTGTCACTCTTCCAGAATGTCCCATAAACACTTTTCCGGAAGAACACTCACAAAAAGACAGACGCCCAGGCATTCATTTAGATTCCTTTAGCACAGCAGCAAGGTTGCCGAAATCACATAATATCTGTAATTTTACGGAATTTCATCACAGATTCTGTGGCACAGAACACAGAATTTTGAAATAATCACAGATTTTACAGAATTTATAAATATAAAATTTAGATTTTTTACTTTGAATAAAAAAAGAATGATAAGATTGGTAATGTTTATTGATTTTTCACAACTTAAATGTAATAATTTGTTACGAATTTTCAATTAAATTGAAAGAAACGGCATCACAGGAAATCATCACAGAATTTGAGGATGAGATCACAGAAATCCAAATTTTTTTCTAAAAAACACAGTTTTTTTTTTTGGCAACCTTGCACAGCAGTAGAACCTGCTGCTGACTAATGACAGAGATAGAGGCTTCAAATGAAATCTTTTCCTGGTTTCTAGACTTTGTCGTCGTTTCGCCTTCCGGTTGGGGAATGGAAAAAGTCTCCCATTTCAGTGATCGTCGAAGATGATGGAGAATGGTTCATCTGTCCTGTCTTCTTTTTTTCAAGTCTTCACAGCTTTTCAGTGGAAGCATCTGGTTTGTTTGAACAACTTTTGAGAAATGGGCTATTGTTGGCGCAATGTTGATACGAAAAGCCGATAAATGAAGAACAACAAAGCGACAGGATTTCTGAATCTTTGTGTGTTTGTAATCTTCTGTTTGTTTGAGCAAAAACGGAAAAGTAGATATGGTAATGGGAAAAGATGGTGATTTTTTAAGTGACACAGTTCTATGTAACTCTAGGTGTCATTTGTTTTCTGTTTGTCAATGGAGCTGACTAATAAATCCCAGTTGATAGGGAAGTTCTGGGATAGGGAAAAATGTTTGATTTGACTCATAAACTCGTTGGAAAATTCATTTGGCGATCTTGCCAAATGGTTTATTGCCTTGTGCAGTATTCTATCTTCGCCGAATTGGAAAAAATTGTTGATTAATTATAATTTTTTCTTTGGACTACAAACTACAAACAAAAGTTATAAAACGTTTTCCCAACAACCAGTTTAATTAAGCTGGCGAAGCCAGCAGCTGCCAAGTCAGCTCGGAAAATTCTCAATAACAAAGAATGCACCGGGACGAGACTGGACCACAAGCCGCTTCCAACAATCCGGCCGGGCGCAAAGGGTCCAGTTTTATTTGCCCTCCCCCAGTATAATGAATTAAAGGCAGCCATTTTTCCCAGGTGTGGGAGTTGTTTGCTTGCTTGCTGGCTTGTACCGGGTTGGTACGAGTTTTTCTCATCCGGTCCTTGTTTGTGTGAGCTTTTCACCCCCGAAAGCATTCATATTCGTTAATTTGGTTTGATGTTCCCTCGCTCTCTATCTCTGGTAGTTTCCAGGGGGATTTATGCTTATTTTACTATTTTTTATTATTATTATTATTATTTTGTTGCTCCCTGTGCAGAACAAATAGAGTTGAGCGTAAATAGTTGTGTTATTATGATACTCTTTTTTTTATCAACATGATACTTTGTTTATTGTGGCTAACGAATCAAATGTGGCTGTGCATTGTGGTTTGCGTTGTTTGAAACCAACTTAGTTGCTCAATGCTGTTTGAACTACTTGGGTTCAACAAGCTACGGAAAATGGTTTCACAGGAGATTAATTTTTAGAAAGCTTATCATACCAGAAGTCTGACTTTAGTAGGACCGCTGCTACATCTTTAGCTCTTGTTCTACCTTCCTACTTTTAGTTGAGGATATTCTATTTTTCTCCTTAATGCCTTAAACCAGGGCGCTATGAGGTTTGAGGCGGCAAAAGTCAAAAGTTAACTTAATCTTAGATTTAAACTTGTTTAACAGGACAAGGATCTGGAATAGTACAAGGATAGAACTAGGACAAGGACTACTTAGGACAAGGACTAGGACAAGGACTAGGACAAGGACTAGGACAAGGACTAGGACAAGGACTAGGACAAGGACTAGGACAAGGACTAGGACAAGGACTAGGACAAGGACTAGGACAAGGACTAGGACAAGGACTAGGACAAGGACTAGGACAAGGACTAGGACAAGGACTAGGACAAGGACTAGGACAAGGACTAGGACAAGGACTAGGACAAGGACTAGGACAAGGACTAGGACAAGGACTAGGACAAGGACTAGGACAAGGACTAGGACAAGGACTAGGACAAGGACTAGGACAAGGACTAGGACAAGGACTAGGACAAGGACTAGGACAAGGACTAGGACAAGGACTAGGACAAGGACTAGGACAAGGACTAGGACAAGGACTAGGACAAGGACTAGGACAAGGACTAGGACAAGGACTAGGACAAGGACTAGGACAAGGACTAGGACAAGGACTAGGACAAGGACTAGGACAAGGACTAGGACAAGGACTAGGACAAGGACTAGGACAAGGACTAGGACAAGGACTAGGACAAGGACTAGGACAAGGACTAGGACAAGGACTAGGACAAGGACTAGGACAAGGACTAGGACAAGGACTAGGACAAGGACTAGGACAAGGACTAGGACAAGGACTAGGACAAGGACTAGGACAAGGACTAGGACAAGGACTACGACAAGGACTAGGACAAGGACTAGGACAAGGACTAGGACAAGGACAAGGACTAGGACAAGGACTAGGACAAGGACTAGGACAAGGACTAGGACAAGGACTAGGACAAGGACTAGGACAAGGACTAGGACAAGGACTAGGACAAGGACTAGGACAAGGACTAGGACAAGGACTAGGACAAGGACTAGGACAAGGACTAGGACAAGGACTAGGACAAGGACTAGGACAAGAACTAGGACAAGGACTAGGACAAGGACTACGACAAGGACTAGGACAAGGACTAGGACAAGGACTAGGACAAGGACAAGGACTAGGACAAGGACTAGGACAAGGACTAGGACAAGGACTAGGACAAGGACTAGGACAAGGACTAGGACAAGGACTAGGACAAGGACTAGGACAAGGACTAGGACAAGGACTAGGACAAGGACTAGGACAAGGACAAGGACTAGGACAAGGACTAGGACAAGGACTAGGACAAGGACTAGGACAAGGACTAGGGCAAGGACTAGGACAAGGACTAGAACAAGGACTAGAACAAGGACTAGGACAAGGACTAGGACAAGGACTAGGACAAGGACTACGACAAGGACTAGGACAAGGACTAGGACAAGGACTAGGACAAGGACTAGGACAAGGACTAGGACAAGGACTAGGACAAGGACTAGGACAAGGACTAGGACAAGGACTAGGACAAGGACTAGGACAAGGACTAGGACAAGGACTAGGACAAGGACTAGGACAAGGACTAGGACAAGGACTAGGACAAGGACTAGGACAAGGACTAGGACAAGGACTAGGACAAGGACTAGGACAAGGACTAGGACAAGGACTAGGACAAGGACTAGGACAAGGACTAGGACAAGGACTAGGACAAGGACTAGGACAAGGACTAGGACAAGGACTAGGACAAGGACTAGGACAAGGACTAGGACAAGGACTAGGACAAGGACTAGGACAAGGACTAGGACAAGGACTAGGACAAGGACTAGGACAAGGACTAGGACAAGGACTAGGACAAGGACTAGGACAAGGACTAGGACAAGGACTAGGACAAGGACTAGGACAAGGACTAGGACAAGGACTAGGACAAGGACTAGGACAAGGACTAGGACAAGGACTAGGACAAGGACTAGGACAAGGACTAGGACAAGGACTAGGACAAGGACTAGGACAAGGACTAGGACAAGGACTAGGACAAGGACTAGGACAAGGACTAGGACAAGGACTAGGACAAGGACTAGGACAAGGACTAGGACAAGGACTAGGACAAGGACTAGGACAAGGACTAGGACAAGGACTAGGACAAGGACTAGGACAAAGTTCCATTACTTGATTTTTAAATTTCAAAAAAGGCAATTTTTAACTAGAATTTCAATATTGACCTCAAAATATATCATCGACTCCATTGGAAAAATCTTCGCAATCTTCACACATAAATTCATCTATAGTCGTTCACTAGAATCACCGGAACATTTCCTCGATGTTTTCGAACACGAGATCCAATCACACAAAACACCCCGCAATAAATATCGTCTCGTATCAAAACGGAACGACTGCTCTCTCTCTCTCTGAATCGAGGAATTCCTCCTTCTGAGTTCCAGAGCAACAAACTATCGGACTTCGGACGACGACGACGACGACGGTCGGAAAAACTAGAACGGAAATGTGTCATATAGCTGTCGAGCCGATGTCGCCTGGCTGGAATGTGGTTTTGGATTCCGAGATAACATGTTCCTTTTTCCCGGTCTCCGACTTCGTCTGGTTCCAAAGCTCAAGTTGAATGAATGAGGAATTGTTTTTGCTACTTCCAGTCTGAGTCTATGAGACCGTTATAGTGAACCTTTGAGGAAACGAAGCAATGTGTGCGGTTTTGCGTCGTATAAACGGGGAACAACGCGACTAACACATACACACACACACCGAACCGGAAGTAGCTAAGCGGAAGTGCCTTTCGTCTCTTACTTTTGCGACACTAGCAAAGTGTCTGACAGTTTGGAATTCTGATTCGCATCGAAATTAAAGGAAATGAGAAAAGGTTTCGAGTTTGCTTGGCTTGATTCTAGGGCAGTTACCATATTGTTTTTTTTTTTAATTGAATCAAATCGATTGAGATTCTTAAAAAAATAAACCAATTCTTCAAAAGAACACAAATTGTATGCCTCGTGTATATTTTCCCAATCGATCGATTGGGTCGTCTAACCAGCACCGTTTGTCAAACCTCCCACGTTTTCGGGATGTTTTAAACATTAGTCAGTGTACGATGCTTATCACTCAATCATGCTTGCGGTGGAAGACAAACACATCCATTAGAAATGGCCGGGTTTTCCTATGAATAAAATTGCCTCCCTTTTGCATAAATAGGCCAAGACCGACGAGATCAATAATGCCCTTTCAATATGTAGGTATGGGCAAGGTAGTGACAATTTTTCGAAAAAAAGTTGCCTATAAATTTCATAACGTATTTCAAAATTCTGAAATAGGTGTATAGGGGAGTTAAACAATCAGCAAATTAATCTAAACACTTTAAGTTACTCAACAAAAATTATTTGGTACAGGGAATCAAAAGGACCGGGCAACATTGACCTGACAGCTACAGACAAATTTTCGCTCTAGTTTTTCTGACCATCGTCGTTGTCCGAAGTCCAATAGTTTGATGCTCTGGAACTCAAAAGGAGGAATTCCTCGATTAAGAGAGTCATTTTGTCATTCTGTTTTGATACGAGACTTTATTTATTGTGGGGTGTTTTGTATGATTGGATCTCGTGTTCAAAAACATCGAGGAAATTTATTGGTGATTCCATTGAACGACGATAGATGCATTTATATCTGGAGATGGCAAATGTATTCCCAACGGAGTCGATGACATACTTTGAGGTCATTATTGAAAATTTGGTTAGAAGTTGACCCATTTAACTTAAAAGCCCAACTAATGGAACCTTGCCCTAGTCCTCGTCCTAGTCCTCGTCCTAGTCCTTGTCCTAGTCCTTGTCCTAGTTGTCGCGTTGTTTTCAGAATTAAAATATGATCTTGAGCGAAACTTTCTTCAAACTTGAGTGAATCTGCTAGCTTCCAAAATCAGCTGTTATGTGCCATATGCCTTATTTCTCATACCCAGACCCTGAAAGTATGCAGCACATTTATGTTTTTCTTATTTCAGCTTTATGGACAAAAGAAAAGATGTAAGGTTAAGTTCGAAATGAATCAAAATCTAGGTTATCTGTGCTACAACGTACCAGATCAAGCATTTTTAAAGTTTTATTTTTATAGGTACAAGAAATGTGTTTGTGTTATTTCTTTCAGAGGGAAGATGGGAAAGAGAAGGAAGGCTTTCATACATATTTTGTGTAATAATTTAGGGACAAAGTTATGATTTCAGATGAAAAAAGGAAGTTAGAACCAATCTTCATTGCCATTATTATTAAAATCTTAAAAACATTAATCTTTCAACCTTTCAAACAAAATTAATCAAATATATCTATTTGTTCCACTATTTCAATCGTTAAGGAATGATATAAACTTCACTATGCTTTAATTTCAGGGCAAAATTAACTATTAATTTTTTTTAGAAAATAAATTCTAAGATATAACCTCTGGGTTCCATTGAAAGCTTGAATTCAAAAAGACTTGTTTTCGAACTAAATGAAACGTTAGCATAAATTAGCACGATATAACTTATATTTATCACAAAATAGTGTAAATCCAATCATTGCCAGGTTAACTCTCTTGTGCATATGAGCCCATATATGTCCTCGATGTTTTTTGACAGATTTAAGCCTTATTCAGTACTGTAAATGGTTTCACACAATTTTAATGCATCAAAAATTCAGTAGAAAATTATTGAATCTTAACAAAATTTAGAATCTTTTTATCTCATTTCTAAAACTATTCAAACACCTTAGACTTGAACAAAAAAATTTTTTGTTGTTTTTGCATAAAATTTTGAACAAATATTTTTTCTCTAAACAAATTGATAGCATGTAAAGCATGGATCACTACAAATCTGGACGCACTATTTATTTTACCATAGTGCTCCTAGTTGTCGGATCTGGAATGTTTTGGCAGCACTTTGTAGAGGAATGTTTCTTCTACCAGTGCTGAAAATTACGATTCGTTTTGTTTAAAAAAAGTTACACGTGATGGAAGCCGCGAGATGAAAATAAATTTTGAACACCCACGTCAAAAACCCGACGTGGTCGGGTTCAAAAATCGTGAAATCGTTAAAAATGGTCAAATCAACCGTGTGTAGCGTTCTCAAACGTTTCCGTGAGATGCGTACTATAGATCGGCAGGTTCATACCAAGCGTCATAGTGGAATTTGTAAGCGTTGCTAGTCAGTCGAAGGAGGCCGCGGTGATCTTGTAGTAAAATTAAATAAATATTGCAGTGTTGTTTGTGGGGGTTAAGGGGTTCTCCTTGGTGAAGCAGTTCACCAAGCCACGCTAACCAGGCGAACGACCGGGCGAAAGATGGTCGTTCAACAACCCACCACCAGAGCGCAGTGCAGAGATGTGAGTCGTTGTCTTCGAGCGAAGAGGCGAAGCGTGCGATAGGGCGAGGCGAAAACGAGCACGGGACGGGGGCAATGAACGGCAATGGGGTCAGAGCAGGTCGTAAAATAAATGACCATTTTACTCAGCCATTAGTTCGCGAACGCATCATAGCGATCCCAAAATTTCAACGATCGTTTGCCAAAGTTTGGTGCTTTGTTCCATCCATCTAAACGGAACAGGAATCATCGCCATTGAAGGATTCCATAGAAAGGAAAATCCAGTCTTAAGCTGGAATAGATTGGAACTCCAGGTAACCCTACGCCATTTTGCCCCTGCCCAAATTGTGTCCCTAATATGCTCCTGAATTTTACCAGGACCCCGCTGTTTCGGTTTGATTTTAAATCAACCAAACCCCGAGAGCGCGGCAGCGCTCTTCGACTTCAACCGACAACCACACTCGTCGGTGTTATTCATTTCGGTACCTGGTTCAGCGGTACCTGGAGCTCGACGTCATGGAAGGAACCAGTATACACAATAAGGTTAGCTAGCTAGTTTAAGAAAGTGGTGGGTGAACAAAACTGCATCATTAAACGGTACCTAACTTAATCCGAGGAGTTTTCTTTAGCTCTCCCGAATTTACCTGCAACTTAGTTTGTGTAAGCTTGCCGACCCTAGGGATTATTAGGGGTTCACCGCAAATCTGCCGATTGGCTAACAGCCAGTCTTACAAATTAAGGATCGGAAACTGCATTTGAAGGTGTTGAGAACGATCAAGGAAAACACAGGGTAGTCGGACTATGACATTGCCAAGAAATTCAACGCCGACCGGTGCATCGTAAGCAGAATTCGTCTACGCGAAGGAATACGATCCTATCGGACCAGTAAGCAACCAAACCGGACATTGAAGCAGAATTTAGTAGCCAAAGAACGTGCCCGCAAGTTATACAAGAAGATTCCAACGAAGTTCGACGGATGCATCCTCATGGGTGACGAAACGTACGTGAAGATGGATTTTGGGCAGCTTTCTGGCCAAAAATTATGTAAAGCCACTGTAGTGGTGCATTGCACTGGTCATGGTGATGTCCCCGGCAACTTCAAATTCGTTTTTGCTGGTAATTGTGCAAGAAAGTGTTTGATCTGGCAAGGTATTTGCAGCTGCGGACGAAAAATTCCGGTTTTTGTGAAAAACAAGACCTTAGACTCCGAAATTTGCAAGGAGGAATGCCTGAAAAACTTTTTTTTTTCGTACATTAGATCTCACAAAGGACTAGTTAAGTTTTCGCCAGATTTGGCAAGCTGCCAATACAGCTAGGAGGTTCTACAGTGGTATTGGGCCAACGGGTGGATTTTGTCAAAAAGGACATCAACCCACCCAACTGCCCTCAATTCCGCTCTATCGAAAAATTTTGGGCAATTGTCAAGCAGAACATGAAGAAGAATGGTAGGACGACTCGGGAAGCAACAGAGATGAAGAGATTGTGGAACAAAATGGCCGCTGAGGTCAGCGAATAGGGTGTTCAAACTATAATGAGTGATACTCAACTAAAAGTTCGAAAATTCATCAAAACAACATCGGAATAATTTTTTTTATTATTTTTCCTTTAAAGTGCAATAAAAACCCTACATTTCAAGTACAAAACATTTCTATTTCGTTTATATAGCTCAGAGATAGACCCGTTTTAATGCGTCCAGATTTGTAGTGATCCATGCTTTACTATGGGTAAAGTTGCCACATTTTTTTCAGCTCGGACTAACCTAATCAAAGGGCTGGACAAATCCTGGCAATTTTACAATAAAATCTGGCAAAATCCGAGCATTTTTTTACAAATTTGCCGATCAAAAATACGGGCAATATCCGGGCAAATTTGTTTAAAACCCAGGAATTGCTCAGTAAAAATTTCAAAATAAAATTTAAATAATTTTTGTTTTCATCATATCTCATCAGTTTATTTACTATCGTATTTGAGGCTTCCAAAAATCTTTATAGATTATTTTTGTTTATCCTGAGAAAATTTCAATTAGAACGCATAAATAAAAAAAATGCAAACCAATTGGTGTTTTTTCTGTTTGATTTGGCAAATAAAGTGAATAAATACGGACAAAATCCGGGCTGTTTTTTTATTTAATCCGGGCAACCGGCTGGACAAAACTGTTCCCAAATTTTGTATTTAATATCTGGGCAAACCCGGATAAAATCGGGCAATTTGCAACCTTAACTATGGGGGTTCGAGGGTTAAAATGTCACTGAAATTTATTTGAAACTTTTTCAGAAGAATGAATTCTAGAAATGTTTTTTTTTTTGACAAAATCTGAAATTTTAGCATACATTTGTATAACTGATTTTGCCATTACATTCAAAAATTGTTTTGCTCAATTTGACCCGAAAAGAAGCACGATAAAATTGTTATTTTGAGTTGTTTCTACCAAACTTAAATGCAAAAATGACCCAATTTTACATGAATTTACAATAAAATCATAGGAAATGGCATCACAGAAAACCATCACTGAATTTTTCTTTAAAAACACAGATGTCTGAATTTTTTTCTTAGAAACACAGAATTTTTTTTCGGCAACCTTGCTGTCATCGTCGTCACTTTGTTCAAGCATATTATTCTATATGTTGTTGACTTAAATACGCATCATATGATTCTTTAATTTATCAAGCGTAAAAAAATTTAAAAAAAGCTTACATAATTAAACAAGCACCTGCTAATTGCATCGATGGGGAACATAAAGTTCATAACAAAAATATGGAAAAGGAATTTTTAATGAAACATCAATTAGTCACACAAGCGTAACCAATTTGCAAATCATAGCTTGTGGGGTATCTTGGGCCACCTATATTTAGGTATTTTTATACACATTCAGAACTTGAAATATGTTTTTGCTATCTGTAAAGTTTTCTTATACCAAATGAAGAGATATGAAAAATATGTAGTCCATCCTATTAAAGGAATTCTGCCGAAACGTTCGAGAGTTAGGTTTTAGGAATTTATCGATCCTACAAAATTCTCTTTTTTATTTTCTCATCTGAATCATGAAATTTCAGTTTTGAGTCAATTCAAAAATTTTGCACGGCCACGATTCCCCACCAATTTTCAAAATATAAAAAAATTGTTTTTTTTAAACACAAAGAATTTGTGGAAATTAATTCATTTAAAAAATAAAAAAGCCTAATGATACTTTGAAACAGTAGAAAACCTTTCAATTGTTTTTTTTTCTTAGATAATAAAGCAGTTATGATGCAAGTGTCTGATAGGTTGAGCTCATTTTATTTGAGCAATGGATACGATTTTTAAGAGAAAACTCTCAATTTCCAATTAGCTTGTTTTAGTAAGCTCTTAAGCAGATTCAAAGATTTCAACCGATTAAAATCGATTAAAATAGTTCAAATTTTCAGAAGTAAAAGTAAAAGATCGACATTTTGCGGTTCAAACCTGATGCATGCAAACTTGGACCAAATTTAAAATTTTAGTTAAAGATTTGAGTTTAATCAAACTGTGTTATTAAAAATGTTGAGCATTACACCGAAGCAAAACTTATTCCCTGCAGATATTTTACGTAACGATTACAATATTTTTTTAAATCAACTCCATGATCAAAATTCTGTAAATCAATTAAATTCAAATGAATGGATTGAATTAAAAAAAAACTTGCAGATAAAGTCAAATTTAATCGCAAATAATTCTCAGCTAAATTTGTAAACAAAATAATTTTGATTAAAATAAATCCGAAATTTTGAAAGATTAACAATCAAAATTATAAATCGTGATCACTTAGAAATGAAATTCCTCGAAGAAATAGCCGAGTTGATATTTTTATCATGACTTTAAAGCACTTTGAATTTTTTTGTGAATTTTCATCCCTTGATTTTGGTTCTGCATTCGGAAACTGAATTATAAAAAGAGATTAATCACCTTAATTTATGTCTGTGACTTGATTAAGCGGCCTTATCAAATTTTAATTTCGAGTTTTGCATCCCAGTACATATTATTAAATTTAAAAAAAAAAAGGAAAATTTGTTTCAAACTCTTGAACTATCATTCTGTTGTTTGAATTTAGAAATTATGGGTTTCAATCTAATTTAAAATTCTAAATATTTGTTTCTAATCCGAAATTGGAATTTGAATTCAAATTTGCATTTTGAACGATGATTTTAAATTTTTAAATTTTGATTCGCCATTTTGAAGCTTTGTTTTGTTTGTATTCTGCATAAGAGTTAAGTATAAGAATCTGAATCGAAACGAATCGGGAAGGGTTGGGAACCCTAGCTTGTGATGAACGCGTTCGCAATTTGAGATTTTTAAAGTTGAATTTTAAATATTGGTAGGGAGTTTTATAACGGTTGATTTGGTTTGAGTGATGTGCGAGTTGTGTATCTATACGGAGGTGATGGAGTTTTGGGTTTTTGTTTCCCCCGAGGCAGGTAATGTCAGTTTTTCTTAAGTATATTTTCGTGTTTCGGTCCGGTGATGACCCGCCATTTGCTATCGTCGTTCCGGGCGAGAAACGTTCGCAAAAAACAACAACAGATGGCGCAGGTAAAGCTTCTTAGAATCGCCACCCTCGGCGTTAACATCGCAAAGTGTTACAAAATATTTCCTGATTAGAACGACACCTGGTGAGTAAACTGATTGTTCAACGCCATCTAGTGATCGATAATCCATTAATTTTGAATGCTTAAACATGGTCAGTGCTTAAACGTTGGCGAAGACGGATTCTTAACTTGTTGTTATCGAAGATTAAATAATTGTTCTAATGGTAGTCATATCAGACAAAAGGAGTAAGACTAGAAAATCATGACAGCTTGGTCAATTACAAGATTCTATCCTGCAAAGAAAAGTTTACAGTTTCAGTAAGGTAAGATTTGGAAATATTATAACAGTGCCACGTTAGGACGCTTTGCTCATCTCGTCTGGGCGCGCGGTAAAATTCGATGAGTTACACCGGTGCATAAGTACGTGTCGACTATGCCACATCAGGACGTTTTGCTCTTCTCGTCTTAAGCGCGCGGTAAAATTCGGTGAGTTGCAACGGTGCTAAGTACATTGTACGTGTATGACAATGCCACGTTAGGACGTATTTGCTCTAAATAAAAACGCGATGTACTCGATAGTGTGCGACGCGACGATCATTAAATATTTAATTTTGCTTTGATCACATCCCTTCCCAAAGGGAATCCAGATCTTATTTACCTTCCCACTAACAAACCACCCTTCCCGTGACGACCGTGGAGATTTAGAGGTGTATTCGGTCTCTAGTAGCAACGGAAGTCGAACTAACAATCCTTCCCTTTCCCCGATGAACCGTAAGGACGTGGCCGGCGCCGTTATTGACCATATAATATTAGGAACCTTCGAAACGTGTACACAGAAAATGGTAAGCTAATCCCAAGCCCCATTTATTTGGATTTGTGTACAATTTCGATGGTTCTTGTCAATCACGGAGTAGCAACTACTGAAATGTACGGTTTATCTAAGCTCAAGCTCAAGCTCAAGCTCAAGAATCTGAATCGAAACGAATCAGAATATGGATCAAAAACTAAGGATGGTATCTTATTCATTTAATGTTCAAAAAATTCATATCGAAAAGTTGAAAATGCAAATGAGATTCGTATATAAATAATGAAAGATTGTATGAAATGCAAAACCAAATTTGAACTTTTTTTCTAGCCAGGATTTCAAAACAGCACTCCATTTCAAGTTTGTTATGATGATCCGAATTGAAAATCAAGAGTCCTAAACTAGACGCAGAATTCAAGAACAGAAATACAATTTGATTTTTTTAAAATATTTTAACAGAACCTTTAATCGCATTCAAAATTTTATAAACAGAACTGAATTTCTGTCATCAACTGAAATAATTCCGCAAAAATTGGCTTCTTACGCCGTTATGCTCTCTTTCACTTTAATTTCTCAACTGCAACATTTAAACGCTTGATCGAATCTAACCAGTTAAGAAACAGCTAATTAAAAAACTTAAAATGTAAGTTTAGATAGACCTAGATTTAAGTAAACTTTTAAGACACTTACGTCAGATGGTCTTTTGTATAAACAATAAACAATAAACAATAAACAATAATTTTGAAAAATTGACGCAAAATTCTTTACTTGGAATTAGTTTTCGAGGTTTAAGTTAAGATCGTTACTTCTAATAACCTACTCTTAAATAACATTACTGAATCATTATATGTGCTTTGAATTAAAATTTTTTATTGAAGAGTAAAAAACCTCACTTACTTTTTCTGGATCCTCCCCTCCTCCCCCGAGTAAGGTGAGTGTTTTTTTCACAAACGTAAAAACTCAGTTCATTTTTGGTGATTTATGAAAGTAAAATTTTATGTTTTTCTACGAAACTCCCCTTCAAAATCGAAACTTGTTGCACTAATTAAAAACTTAAAAAAATGTTTCTTCTACTAACGTAGACGTTTTTGTCAATCAAATAAGAAAAATTAGTTGAGAAAATTTTCGAAATTATACTTTTAATACATAACAAGCAGTGGTCTATTAGTCTTTCGTTACTGTGTACTAAAGTTCTTCAATTTGATTAAAAAGAACATGTATTATTTTACAGTTGAATAAAATAGTCATGCAAAACCTCGTTTGGCACCCAGCAGTGATGTCAATTGAATTTATTGTAAATCAATGTTTAAAGACAGACTCCTGTTAAACAGCTTATATATTTTTTGCCTAATAAATAAGATACAAAGTTTTGGTCTTCAACAAATTTCCTTTCGAGAATTTATAAATTGGCACAAAAACCACGGAAGAAACAAAACTGATGTTGATTTTTCAGTACAAAATATAAATTTTTTTCATACAAACCTAAAAGTTCAAAATTAATCATGTAAACATCACTATAAATTCTGCAAAAAAATCATGGACGAGAACCAAACGAAGCTTTTTAGGCCCCAGGGTGTTCAAAAATGACCCCATATCGTCTCAGTCTAATGCGGCAATCTTCAAAGCAAATCAATTAAAAATATATTTTTTCATTGGTGTTTGTTTTGTAACATTTTTTTCATTTCAGCCAATTTAATTGTTTTTCTTAACATAGTTTCACTTCGAAAAACATGGAATATTTTTGATAGTTTTAACTTTCCTTGTCACTCGTTCTCAAGTTTGATCAAAATCAAAATACAAACTCGATAGGTGAGATCTAACTCGTTCTTCCAATCGTGTCCAATCATAAATATATGCAGACACCTAGACGTACACCGATTGCAAAAGTTTTCACTCACTGAAACTTCCGATTGATTTCAGCCGGGGCTCTACTGATTGAGATCAACTGAAAGTTGTTCTGCACCTGCCTTTGCTGGTTCCTATACATTCTCTCAATTTCCTCTCTGGAGCCACCAGCTGCAAATCAAACACACAAAGTCATCTTCTGAATGAATGTTAAAATTTCGACTTCCTTCTTGGGGCTTCCCTTCTCCTTCAGGTGGAAAAATTCCTTCCCCTCCTATCTAAAATCACCAGAACCGTGCCCGGATTGGGTTTCGTTCGATTCCAGGCCATGCCGTGTCACACCATAAATTCTCATTTCGGTATCATGAATATGCATTTTTTGGGCTGCCACCACCTTTGACGGTCCAAGGCAAGGGGAGGTCCTGATACTGGGGCTGAATTTTGGATGGGTGACGCCGAAGGAATGTGTCTTGTTCACTTTGAGGGTGTCGTGTTTTGGATTTTTTCCCTTGAATCTTTCCACCTCCTAAGGGGAGGCTCACAAAATTGGTGGAAACAGGAAGGTGCTGGTGCGGAAAGAAATCGTTTCCCTTTCGACTGCGGGGGTTTGGGGCTGTTGCTATTTTCGGAATTTAGACGAGACAACGGGAGCAGAACGATGAAAGCGACGACGACGATGATGATGGGAACCCGGTAAGCTTTCCATTCATGAGAGCCAACCGGATTTGACTTGTTTTCGGTTAATAAGATTTGCCTGAATGGAATTGCTTATTTCTTTCTTTTTATGGAAGCGTTCGTTGTCTGGTTCAATAGAATCGGATATGCTACCATTATGCTGTTTCTCTTTCCAAATTACCAATTATTTTTAGTTTAAAGTATCCGATTGGTTGAAGAAGAGATATAATCGAGCTTTTGTTTCCTTTAAAATTAATGATGTTTTTCTTTTTGTTTTTTCAGGTTTTCCATGCCCCAATGCAAGCTGGAACGCCGTTTGAGTTCCGAATAAGATATAAATTCATCAGTCAATCAGACGCCATAGTGAGGTAAGTTTTATTGCAACAATGACAAAATTGAAAATTTTAAAAGTGACAAAAATGACAAAAATGACAAAAATGACAAAAATGACAAAAATGACAAAAATGACAAAAATGACAAAAATGACAAAAATGACAAAAATGACAAAAATGACAAAAATGACAAAAATGACAAAAATGACAAAAATGACAAAAATGACAAAAATGACAAAAATGACAAAAATGACAAAAATGACAAAAATGACAAAAATGACAAAAATGACAAAAATGACAAAAATGACAAAAATGACAAAAATGACAAAAATGACAAAAATGACAAAAATGACAAAAATGACAAAAATGACAAAAATGACAAAAATGCCAAAAATGACAAAAATGACAAAAATGACAAAAATGACAAAAATGACAAAAATGACAAAAATGACAAAAATGACAAAAATGACTGTTAGTCTGAAAATCCGGTGTCGTTGCAATCCCTACAAACGGTCAACGCAATCAGTGAATCACTCTCCAAGAGGCGAGGTACTATTAGCGCCATACGAGCCGACCCATGCGCCACACAATAGCCGGTACTTTGCTGGCTAAGTAAAACAGTACCTAGAAACAGACTTGCAATAAACGGCCAGCAGATCACACGCATCTTTTGTGTCTGTCCTGTGTCGTACCGTGTACCTAAGCAAGCAATAAAAAGTCTTTCTAGTTGATCCGAACCGTCGCGCTGTACTTTTCATTCGTTGTTAATTGAATATATGTACGTTTTTGCCCAGTTAATTTGTGCGTAATTGATTGTCTCCGAAAGTCCACATCCGTGAAAAAACATTGGTCCTTCGAGAGCCGGATGTCGGGACTTTTACAAGCCACCGCGGAACAAGTGATCTTGGTGAACACCGTGAGCTGCGACAAAGTGCTGGGCAAGCGTGTGTTGTTTGGTCGTTGACCCTTTGTACGTGCTAAGTGTGCACCAAAGGAGTCGTTTTGATCAGTGCGTCGGTTAGCAGGAAAGAAGAAAATTGCTTTGTCCTGTCTGGTTGGCGGGTTAATATTGCCGCCTAAAAATAGCGTGTGCCACTTGGGGGGAAAGTAAAAAGTGCCGTTTTCTCGTGGCTGATTGGCAAGTTATTGCCGCTATATTCGTTTGCCACTTTGAGAAGAGAAAAATTGTACCGTTTTCCCTTGATTAATTGGCGGATGATTATTCCGTTTGAAACCAAATTGAATATTTGGAATTCCTGCAAATTATTTGTGCTTTGTGTGGGGGATTAATGTTGCGTAAACAATACGGTGATTGATGTTGAATTGTGTAAAACACAAGAATTTTATGCTTACGCTTAATGTGACGATCATTTGTGATATATCGGGGGAAAAGTGATTGCACATAGTGCATAAAAAGTGCAAAAAGTGAGCCAGGATTGGCAAGAAACTGCGAAGCGGTTTTAGGAGTTGGTGTTGTTGCTGTTTGCTGCCGAACTTTCGGTGGCTGCCGATTGAACGACATTTTGGCCGTTTGATCACCCGTGCTGCCTCTTAGCAACTCGTTGCTGCCTGCTGGTTTGTGCGATTCTGGACGAGTCGCAACGGATGCTGTTCTCCATCGCAGAGGATCTTCGTGGCCAACAGGAATACAGGGAAGTACTATTTTGCTTTTTATTGAGGGCTGTGGTGATCGAGAAATTAGAATCCCACACATTTTGGCCTGTGTAAAGTTTTTTGGACTTCTCGCTTGAGTGTTGGTCGAGAAGAAAACTTTAAATTAACTGCTGGTTGGATTTGCACCCGGACCACAATCGGAATTTGGCTGATTTTGATTAACAGCTAGGCTGAGACATTTGGCTGATTTTTGCGGTACATCAGCTCCGGAAAACCTGCTTTATTATTGCTGTCAATCATTTGCGCGAGACGTTGAGGTGTATTCGGTGATCCAGTGAAGGCGAAATAGTGCTACCCAGTGAACCCTTGCTTGTGACAATGCCCAGTGAATTGCGTGAGCTTATTAAGCAGGATCGAAACCTGCGAAGAACTTTAAACTCGGTGCGTCAGTTTGCGTCCAGTGAAAGCAACAACAGTGAACTTATAAGTGTTCGGTTGGAACTGTTAGAATCCACCTTTGAACAGTTTAAAAAAGTGAGAACCGAAATTGAGCTGCAAACTGACCACCTGAGCGCTTCAACGGACGAATTCAGTGAACAAACGGCATTGGATCAAGCAAGGGAGGACGAGAATGTGGGAATCCTGATAGCATTCGAGGAAGATTACTGTGTGGTGAAGAGTGAACTTCGGCGCCAGTTGTCAACGATACGAGCATCAACCAACGCAACTCCAGCTCCAAGTGCAGCCGAATCTTTTGGTCCTCCATCAACTCTGGCAAGGGTGAAGTTGCCGGAAATTAACCTGCCGTTCTTTAGTGGGAAGACCAAAGAATGGGTAACTTTTCGAGACTCGTTCAAAAGCCTGATCCACTCCAGCAATCAACTTAGCGATACCGACAAGTTTTGCTACCTTCGTTCGGCCGTGACGGGTGAAGCTCTTCAAGCGATTGCTTCAGTGGACATCACCGCCGCAAACTACGATATCGCTTGGTCTACCCTCGAAAAGCGATACGAAAACCGGAAGCTGCTGGTGAAATCCTACCTGGACTCCCTGTTTTCGATTGAGCCGATGAGGAAGGAGAGCTATGATTCACTCAACACGTTGCTCAGCGAATTCGAGCGGAACCTCCAAATGCTGCAAAAAGTAGGCGAGAACCCAGGCCAGTGGAGCACGCTCCTGGTTCACATGCTGTGTTCTCGTCTGGATCAATCCACCCTGCGGCAGTGGGAAACCCACCACAGTTCCAAAGAGGTTCCGCTGTACGACGACCTGATGTGTTTCCTGCGCAACCATTGTTCGATGTTGGAATCCATCGCTCATCGGAGACCTGAACGACCAGAAAGCAGCGAGAATCGTTCCAGATTTGGCGTTAGCAACCCTGCAGTTCCATCCCAAGTGAAGTGTCCTTTTTGTAGTGATGTGTTTCATATAGCTTTCCGGTGTACCAAATTCCTGAAACAAACTGTCGGTGAAAGAAATGTGTCAGTGAAGCGAGCTAGACTGTGTTATAATTGTTTGTCCTCCGGTCATCTAGCTCGCGATTGTGTGAAAGGTTCCTGTCACCATTGTGGAATGCGTCATCACTCGCTTTTACACCCCATATCCTCCGTCTCGCAGCAATCAACTCGTCCTACACCTTCAGTGTCTCAGCTTCGTCGCCAGTCTTCATCATCATCACACACCTCACCGATATCCAACCAGTCAACCCCAAGCCACCCTCCCAACACTCAACCCTCGACCTCGTATCCAATCACACAGCCCATTCTCACCACAGACCCTCAGCAAACCATAGCACTTCCCTCCCACACATCGAACCTCACGAAACAAGTCCTGTTGTCCACAGCCATTGTTCGAATCCAGGATTCTCTTGGAAATATTCGATTAGCCCGAGCTTTGCTCGACTCGTGCTCCCAGTTTTGCTTCATGACCACTCGATTCAGCCAACAACTAAAACTGCGACATGTTCCAGAAAACCTCACCGTTCAAGGCATCGGTGGATCACGAGCTGTGTCACGCAAACTGGTGGAAGCTTCCGTTAGTGCTCGGACCTCGGACATTTCAGCATTCAACACTGCCATGAGTTTTTTCGTTTTGCCCGAGCTGACAGTTACACTTCCTGCAAAACGAATAGAGTTCGAGAGTTGGAGTTTACCCACAGAAGATCAGCTTGCCGATCCCAGGTTTTCGGAACCAGGAGAGATCGACATCATTATCGGCGCAGAATACTTTTTCGATCTGCTTCTGGAAGGCAGATTTAGAGTGACGAAGGATGGCCCTAGTCTGCAAAATTCCGTACTTGGATGGATCATCGCAGGCACCATTCCGGAAGAATCTGCAAGCTATTCGTTTTCCACTGTGGCATGTCCAGTAGCAGCGAGTAAAAAATCCGTTGAAAGGTCGACTAACGAGGAGTTTTCAGCTGAAACCAACAACCGTGACTGCGATAGAGAAGGTGTCTTTTTGCCGAAACGTGACCACGTAATTCGGCAACTGGGGGAGTCGCGTAACGCAGCATTGAAACGGTCTTCCAGCGTAGAAAACCAGTTTACCAACAGCGAAAAGAAGGTACAAGTCGAAGGTCATCTTCTGCACCGTAGTCTGTGGAGAGAATCTCCAGAAATTCCCGTTCGTATGTCCGAGCTCGTACCTGTGACTTATAGCACAACATGTGCACCTTATTTGGCAACCAAGTGCCTTCAGCAGCTAGCAGAAAGTGGGGAGGAATCATATCATGAAGCAGCTAATAGTCTTCAATACGGAACGCATGTCGATGATTCGCTAACTGTAGCGAGTTCAGTTGACAGTGCGAAGAAGTTAAGAAAGGAGGTGACTGAGTTAGCAGCAGCAGATTGTTTTTTGTTGAGAAAGTTCAACTCAAATTCAGCACAAGTACTGTCTGCATTACCGGATCACCTTAGCGACGAGCGCACTTCCTTGACAGTGGATTCTACGACTGTAGCTTCGAAGACTGTGAGTTTACTGTGGAAACCTAATCAGTATGCAGCCATCCCCCGAGTCGATCGTCAACCAGAATGTTTCCCAGGGAAATACGACGTTCTCAAGAGAGGACGACCGCTTAAGGCATCATCCGCGATCCTCTTCTTGTATCATGTGTTTGTCGTTAGCATAATTCGTGTTGGCGGCCGGCTAGCGCGCGTACATGCACTTAGTGAAAATAGAAAATATGCGATGATCCTGTGGATTAAACATTACCTTGCGAAAATTCGTACCGAAGCTCAGCTTCTTGTTACTTCCGTGCGTGAGGGATTGAGAAGATTGGATGAACTTCATCAGCGTTTTCGCAATGAACAGTTCCAGAGACTTGTTGTCCATTCCGCCGTAGACGACGAAACCGAATTCATCCCCCCTAGAACAGCAAACTTTCCAGTCGATTACCAAGCCATCACCCAACCAGATTCACCATCATATTAAGCAGATTAAAAATCATCAGTAAAGTTGTCCACCGAATTCGACCCATTTCTTTTTTTCCCATCGACACGTCTTGTTGTTTCGAGCTACATCACCGGTGGATTTCAAGTACGTCGAAGACAAATCCATGGTACATGTTTTCTGCACGTAGTCAGCAAACAAGATCTTCAGCGAGTTTGGCCAACTTTACCTGGGGGTCATCGTGAGCTAACAGCAACCCTCCACCATCGTCGTAGTCTTGCATCGCAGTCAGTCATCGTCATCAGCGCCTGGGGCGCTCGCGGAGGCCAGGAGGCCTCCGCTCCAGGGAAGTTTTTGTAATGTGTGATTAAAAAGATAAAAAAGCACCCTCTCATCTTATTAGGTCGAATCGGTCCGGTGGACCACATCCAGTCATCCATTCAACTAGTCATCTAGCCATCTAGTCAACCAGTTGTTCCGTTCTCCTGTCGTCACGTCGTCCAGTCACCACATCGTCCGTTCAACCGCCATCCGTACTACAAGCGATATGTGTTTCCGTGTCCTGTCGTTTGTACATCGTTGGTAAAGATCGTCCAGTCCCCGTAGTTGCAGAAGCGCAACCAGACGCAGCCAGTCTGAGCAGGATTCCAGCCCTAATGCCATGGGGGGTGACGCGGTCGCGATCGGACGGGTCGGACCTGTCACCCCAACCCCACCCAACGTTAAGTACTCTGCGTTACCTTCATCCTTTTAGGAACTTACTTGTTCTCCCTCACAGGGTCGGCGTTGCGTTGGAGGTCCTGGGCTGTGAATCACCGTTACCTGTATCGTCATCTTAGTTTTGGTCAGCGTAGTCTTCGTCATCGTAGTCTTCGTTACCAGTTCATTGTTAGTTTAGTTAGAATTAGTATTATTAGTGATAGTAGTCGTGCGCATGGGTTAGATTAGGTTACCAAAGATTAGGATTAGTTAGTATAGGTAGTATTGCAAGGCGGCCGGTATGTTAGTCTGAAAATCCGGTGTCGTTGCAATCCCTACAAACGGTCAACGCAATCAGTGAATCACTCTCCAAGAGGCGAGGTACTATTAGCGCCATACGAGCCGACCCATGCGCCACACAATAGCCGGTACTTTGCTGGCTAAGTAAAACAGTACCTAGAAACAGACTTGCAATAAACGGCCAGCAGATCACACGCATCTTTTGTGTCTGTCCTGTGTCGTACCGTGTACCTAAGCAAGCAATAAAAAGTCTTTCTAGTTGATCCGAACCGTCGCGCTGTACTTTTCATTCGTTGTTAATTGAATATATGTACGTTTTTGCCCAGTTAATTTGTGCGTAATTGATTGTCTCCGAAAGTCCACATCCGTGAAAAAACAATGACAAAAATGACAAAAATGACAAAAATGACAAAAATGACAAAAATGACAAAAATGACAAAAATGACAAAAATGACAAAAATGACAAAAATGACAAAAATGACAAAAATGACAAAAATGACAAAAATGACAAAAATGACAAAAAAGACAAAAATGACAAAAAAAATCAAAACAAACTCATCGTGATTTTAAAAATAAAGAACAAAGTTTTTTTCATTTGGAAATTGAGAACTTAATTTGAATGATTCTTTGTTTGAATTCTTGATGAATATCTCTTATTATGAATAAAGAACCACCCTAGCATCGAGTGCCACAGCATCCATTGACAACCGGATGTTGTGAAAGTAAACAGGAAATACTGTTCCAATACACCTTGTTAACTCCGTTGAAAAGTCGTCGTTTGTGAGTTTTTCAAATCAACCATTTCACCTGCCCCTCTTAGGGTTGCCGTGAGTGGTGTGTTGTCATATGCGAAGAAGAAGAAGACTGCTGGCTTCAGAACACAGTTTGAACCTTGCTGGAAGTCCTTCTCTTCCGGTTTGTGTAACCTTCGGTACATTTGACACATAACGACGACACATATGCCGGAAGTAGCATCAGAACAGCCAGAATTGTATCTCGCTCGACCCTTCTTCAAAGCATACATTCGAGAAGGAACACACTTGGAACTGTCTCGAGGCACACTCGGAAACGCTGCTAGAAAGTGGCTCTTCAGTCCATCAGCACTCCTTTCTTTGCTTAGTCATTCAAAAGGCGACCAGCCTGGATGAGAAGATGAGTAAGATGAAGGGAATCGAAGGAAAAAAATGTAGCGTAGCAATTGTTTCTGACTCTGGTACGGCAATGTTTGCAAACTTTCTTGATAGGAACATTGAATGTTGCACTTTTAACGGAGAGAAACAGGAAGAGATAACGGCAAACCCCAGCTGATGTTGAAATCAATCGACTAAAGTTGAATTTGTTTTCCGAGTCGTTGATAAAACAGGAATACGTGAGATTTTGTACTTACGTTACTCAAGTTATGTTACCATAGATGTATGTATATGTAGAGCCAAATCGCAATATCAGCAATCGGTTAAAAGTATCTGTTGCATCTAGACTTTCTAGAGATTTTTTCCAAGAATCCAATTTTGCAGATTCAGTTCAATTTTCAGTTCAAGAAATGAAATCCCGGTTTTAATGGGAAATTACTTGAATCCAAAAGGTGATTAAAAAAAGTGTTAATTAGCATGTCAGAAAATCAGCTCGCCAAATTTAGTCCTAAGACATTTCATTTTAAGATACCAAATTGAAATTTATTGCAATTTTTGCAATTTAATAATTTTTTGTATTGAAATTCAAACCTTGACACAAAAACATACCCAACCTCGTCTTTAGGATGGGTTTCATTCAAAAACTTTCGCCCCAAAAAAGTTCAGAATAAGAAGCCTAATATTATTACAAATTTCCATTAAATTCTGCTTATATAAAATATTCTTTAAAACTAATATCAACCTTAACTTTATTATGTGTTTCTTGTTCTTAAAAATGCTCAACTGCACATTCAAAAGAATTTTGATAAATTACACAAGCTCATAAAATTCACACTTTTCCGTGGTGCAAAGAACTTTAAAGCTAATTTTCATTAAATTGAGTGCTCTTAAGCACAATATACAGTTATTTTTTTTCTATCAGCTTTTGTGTTGTGAGATAAATTTTTGATAGTAGGTTAAGAAATAATTTCGGAACTTTTAAGACAAAACTTTCAAACATTACAATAAAAAAATAAATAAAGGTTTTCAGTTAACTATCGTCTTTTCCTTGGACCGCATGTAATTTTGACTTCAAGTATGGTTTTAAGAAGTTTTCGAATTGTTTGTGAAATAAGGGAATGTCAATGATTTATGAAAGAAGTTTCAGCCAAAAATTTTAGATATTTTTTCTAATATTTCAAATGATGGCAAAATAATATTTAAACCTTGCTATTTTAAACTAGCCATATCATCTGCACTTGATAGTAGATAACATTAATTTTATTTTTATTATTTTCAATAATTTTTTTCAATAGATCTTGATTTTTAAGTTAATCTATGGAAACTTCCAACAATGATTACAAGTGGAAACTTTAAAGCTATATTTGCACTGCTTTGATTGTTCAAAATTCAATACTTACATCAAAACATGAAATTTGTTTCATTTCCAGCAGTTACTTATAGATCATTAAAGAAACCTTACTGTACTACCAAATCTTTACTGTTTCACTATAAGCCTTCAATGATGTGTTGAACATGTGGATTAATTAATTTATAAAGTTATGATTGTGAAATAAAAAAAAACTCTTCAATAGGAAGAATTTTAATGTCAAATATAAATGTATCTCTGACTTTCATCACTAGCACTTTTGAGATGAAATTCGATTTTTTGCAACCAAATTAAATTCTCTAAACACATTCCGGATCAAATAAGAGGTATCTCGTATTTTCGCTTTCCACTAGTGCGCAGTTCTAAGGAGTTTTAATCAAATGTTATGAATTTAATCAATAAAATATTATTGATAAATCTAAACTGGAAAATTTTTGTTACTTAATAAAACTATAGTTGTAAAATTAAGTCCAGTGATTTTTGAGATATTTTCATGATATGAGACATAGACTTCTTTGCGATTCAAAATGTGTGTTTTTCTCACATTTTAAACCCTGAATTAATAGTTTACTAAATACAAGATATATCAGAGAAATGTTTCAATAAGCTCTTGAATTAAAAATTAAATGTAAATTAAGATGATTTCAATTTATCCAGTATTTTCATTTTGCTTAAAAAATATTAATCATGGTTTATTTCTGATCTGATCTGAAATTCTGATTACGATTCCGATTTAATTTCTTTTGAAATCTGGTATTATATTTTTATATTCTATTTCTGTTTACTGATTCTTATGCTCGAAGCTTTAAATGCTGGTTTTATTCGAAATATAAATTTGCATTCGATATTTGTTTCGATAATATTGACTAAAACTTGAAAACAACATCGATTTATTTTCAACCAAATTTCTAATTCAGTATCATGTTGAATATTGTATTAATGATTTACCGGATTTATCATGCATTTTTTTTTTAAATGTTATTGTATTAATTAAATTTCTGAATTTTTATAAACTTAATAAGTAAACATTTTTTTGGCAAAATAAAGAAAACAACTTCGGCAGCTAAGAGAAACTAAAATTGTAAAATTTGGTCCAGAGGTTTCTGAGATATATAATGGTGAAGTTCGGTGTTTTCTGTTTTCTTAATGTGCCAACATTTCTAGAGTTGCTACAGTTAGCATTAAGTAGTGAAATCTTGTAAGTCATGTCACGTGAATCCTAGAGTTGATGCCATACTTCAATCATTTATTCAGTTAGAGTTCATAGATGGTTATTATTTCGTCAAATAATATTTTTCAAACCAGCCCCTTGCCACCTTTATTGGAATAGAGAAATAAGATTTAAAGGCAACCGATGCCTGAATGAAAAAATATTTTGGTGACCTATTTTTTCTATAACTTATTTGCCCAAATAATGCACGGATTAAAATAAAGATTTAAAGAAACATTTCTTTTTACTTTTTACTTGAACATTTTAAATTCTTTTACATTGAAAGTTTTATGTATTACACAGAAAATTTCAATAAAAAAATTCAAAACTCTGTGAAATTGTAAACTAGATTTTTATGAAGAATCCGTTAGTAATAAATAAATAAACTCACTTTCATCGATGAATATATATAATCTATGAATTTGCTTTTAATTCTGGTCAATTTAGCTTATTTTACAAGAACATAGAAAATGCATTTGTTAAATGCCTTCGATTTTATTAGAAAAAATATTTTATACTCAAATCAAACAAGCTTAATCTGTAAAACTCCAAATTATTCAAAGATTTTGACCAGAAATGAAAATTAATTTATAATAACGGATTCAAGTTTTGCGGTCCAAATCTGATTCTTGCAATCTCGATCGAAATTCAAGTTTTATTTTGAAATTTGGCTCTTAGTAAAACTGCAATAATAAAATTATTTTTTTTTCAGGATATATCATGTTTCATTATGAGCTAATATTTTTATTCCTAAAATAAAATACTGTGGAAATGTTTTTTTTCTTAAATAAAAACTGAGTGACTTTGGATACAAATTTGAAATTGAAATAACAATGAAAATTATAAGTCTGCGATCTCTTGCAATCTTAACTTGTATTCTGAATATTCATCCTGTTTCTGAAATATGAACCTGAATATGAATTCATGTTCAGAGCTCAAAATGAGTAAACATTTTCAAGATAACTAATTTTGAAATTTGAATTTTTGATCTGTTTCCGAGTTTTTGAAATGTAAAAATAACAGCCCAAACAACCAAAAGTTTCGTTAAAAAGGTCGAACACAGCTTAATCAGCATAATCAATGTGATGAAGTTCGTTTTATTCAGCCCAAAATTTAAGTTCTTACTGAATCTTTGAAGTTCCATTAAAGATTTGAACGGCTTTCTATTCAGCCCACAAGTAAACGTTTAATCAGCAAAAACAAAAAAGTTATTCTCCTCTCCTCTCTTACTTTGGCCACCACCAGCCCATGTGGTGCTGCCGGCTTCTCGGCATCCAACTTTACTACTCCAATCACCTCTCTCAATTCATCTTACTTAATTGCTTTGTTTTTAACTTTGTTCGATACATGCCAGCACGCAAGCCAGTTTTCTGCTACACAATTATTTGATTCGCTTACTCAAGCAATCAAACAACCTAATGAAAAAATTAGTCCTGTTACAAGATTTGAACCCAATTCTCCGAGATGATAGCCAAACACGCTGCCACGACGCCACGCCTAGATGTTGCCTTGCCGGCAGCTAAAATTCGAAGTGGTTATAAGCTTCCTAGAATATTTACCCGCAAGAGCAGCCAGCAGCCAGCAGCAAAGACGCATTTTGATTATGACTAAGATACATTACGAAACGGGCGTAGGGCTATGATCATTAAGTATCCGGGCACTTTATTTCGGTGATAACTACGTTAATAGAGCTCGGATATGCAAAACTTTAGTAGCATTGTGTTGGTCATAAAAAGGACTATCTTGCCTATTTTTGATAGATTTTTAAGTTAACGTGTGTTGAGATATTTACGATGCGAAAAGACATGGTGAAAGTAATTTTGCGCAAATTTGCTCCTTTTACTCATTTTGCGTCTCGAAAATTTTGCATTGTTGACTTGAAAGCTTGATTTTTTCTGATTTTTTTTTCGGACCAAATGGTTAAGAAGTATGATGAGCCACTCTAGGATCCACACGAAGTTCAATTCAACCATGATCCATAGTTATTGAGGATAATTGGATACAGACTCCTTAAATAATTCTAAAAATCCATTTCCGGCAGGCAAAAAGTGTTGCCTGACTAGTAGACACCAAGTAAATAGCTAATAATGGTCAGTTCCAAAGATCGCAATCTGTGCATCCGGTTTTTACGCAATATGACAGATGTGTTCTGAAGGACAAAAAAAATTATGTTAAAACCGGATTTAAGATATCAAATTCTTCGAGATGCCTGCTCATGAAAAGGTTCCAAACAGATTCCAATTGCTTTTTCCAGGTGAGTTTGTGTAAAATATCATGGTTTTGCACACGTTTTGCTTCTGTGGTAAAAAAAATAAATCAATACATGACTGAAAAAAGTTTGCAAAGATAAAAAAGAGCTTTTATGAAAAAATTAGAGTATTTTTTTTTAAATCATTGATAAATATTTTTATTTATATTATAACAATAAATGTCATATAAACACCTTCATTTACTCCATAGAAAATTTTTCGATCAAATGAATAGTTTTTAAAATACACACGTTTGTAACTGCCAGGATACTAAATGATCATAGCCTTAAAAATCAATCATCCCTTAAAATAATATCGGTTTAAAAAAAACGGAATTCCATGTTTATAGCTAAAAATTATACAAATTCTTGAGTTTATCTTGATTTTTAATTAATGAATTGCTTCAACTGACTTTCAATGTGTGATAAATTCGTGGCGAGTAAATACAGTCGGACGAAATTTTATAAAGTCAAAATGTTTACTAAAAAATCATTTGCGAGTTAGCTTTAAGTTGTTCTGAGTTGATGAAGTTTCAATATAAATTATACATTTTAACAATTTCCAAGCTCCAAAAAATGATTTATTTATTATATACCCTTTTGTGATGTTCGTTCACATTTCATATTCATGAAATGGCGGACATGTCTCAAAAAAGGCTATTTGAGGAACTTTTTATAACTTCGAGTCCATAAAAGGCTATTAGAGATCCAATTGGTAACTTTTATTCTGAATAATGCGATTGACATGTCACAAAAAAGGCTATTTGAGGAACTTCTTAGAATTTGAAGTACACAGAAGGCTTTTTAAGGATCTTCTTGGACCTTGAAGTTTACAGAAGGCTATTTGAAACCTAATTTGTAACTTTTATACTGCGTGGGTGCGATTGAGATGTCACAAAAAAGCTATTTCAGGATTTTCTTGAAACTTCAAGTCTATTGAAGGCTTTTTGGGGAACCTTTTGTAACTTTCATGCTTACATTCGAGAAAATTTGGCACCAAATCCCTTTGGAACCTTTGTTCAGCAAAATTTGAACTTTGGAGGCACGAGTTTAAGTAGATATGAGAGTTTTGGTTGCTTGGGAGGTTTCTGAATTTAGATTCCAGATCAATATTTTGATATGAGCCAAGATTTGAAAACTTTTTCAGAGCCCTCAATCATCAATCATCAATCCAGTATTTTATAATTGATGCCTTTGTCTTCAATATGAATTCATGATTTCATTGTTTTAATTTTAATCTGAATTCAAATATAAATTCTAATGATCAATCTTATTTTAGGTTTTCAATTCTGGATAGCCATTTCAATGTTTTCAATTCTGCAAAAAAAAAATCAATTTAAGATCTTTGAATCTGAAGATGAAACAATAACCTATGATTGATCATTTAGAGTTCGGGCACCTCATGAAAAGGATCACCGTACCTATTTTCCAGATGTCTAATTTAATGTGTTTAAGAGAAATTTGCAAGGAAAAAGGACATAGTAAAATATTTTTGCACAATCACCTCGAATATCTTTCATTGTCGACTTGAAAACTCAAGACCTGTTGATTTTTTTTGGCCCAAATAGACAAGAAGTATAAGAAGACTCACTAAAATGTTCACGTTTTTCTATCAAACAAATAGCTTTTAAAATATAAGCGATTGTAACTGCCTGGATTCTAAATGATCATAGCCTTAATATTGAGTTTTTTTTTTCATATTTGGAAAATAGCTATTTAATGCATATGAATTTCAAAATTAAATGATCAAATTTTGAATAAAATGCAAAACCAAATTAATATAACAATTTTGAACGCATTTTCAAGTATTTTCTAATGATGATGCGAACTGCAAATCAAAAATCCTAAACAATGTACATACATCAAGTGAGAAAATTTTGGAATCTGTGGATCTGTAGCAGAATTCTGATCTTGGGATTAGTGTTCGAGGTTTTGGCATCACTCAATTACTTCCTAAATTTGATTAGGAATTTAAAAAATTTTTGGTTTTGTCAGCTCTCGAATACATAATGATGGGTTTGGAAGAAAACTGTGGACAATAATGTTTGTCCTATTCTCTTGTTCTCAGGGGGTTCGGGTCATGTCCACGTGGATATATTTGGTAACAAAATATTTTCTAAAGGTTAATAAATATTATACTGTTCAAATTAAAATCTTAAAATTCAAAACCTTCCAGTTTAAGTTTAAACAATAAGTACAGTCACCTGAAAGCAATTGATGAATATGATAACTTAAAAATTCAAAATCTCTAAAAAATTTTTAAATCAGAAAATGCATATTCTTGTATTTTCAAAATCATTTCAATAACAAAAAGGCAAGAAGTAGTGTATGTATTCTAACTGTCAAATGAGATTAAAAAAAACAATTTCAAATCAGTTCACGTGGACGTCCGGAGAGGAAGTAGGGGTTTGCCAAATGTCCATGCTTGTCCACGCAGGGGGGGGGGGGGTTCCGGCTTAGTTTGTTAGAAATATTTAAATAAAAAAAATGACAAGATTATAAATAAGGCCAATTTTATTTCCAAATCCAAAAATTAAAATTAAACGATGATTCCCTCTTTTTTCTCTCTTCAATAACCAGATACGGTGCTCCCAACGAGCTGCTAGAGCTGGGCCGCGTCACTCCCGGAACCTATTGCACCCGCCAGTACGACGAATGCTACCGGAAAAAGTGCCACCTCCAAAGTCCCAACTATCCGGGTATGTACCCTCGGAATGTCACCTGCTATTGGACCATCCGCCAAAAAGTGGTCCCAACCTGCAAACACGCCATGGTTTCCATAGGGCAGGAAAACGAACACAAAGCCCTGGTTAAAAGGTAAGAAACACTTATGTCACGCGTGCTTTCGATGTTGGCTCAAAAGATCAACAACTCCTTAAACCCCTCGAAAAGGCTTTTGCAGAATGTGTGTGTTTTCATTTCTTTGAGCTTTTGGATCAACTAAAAGATTGTTTGAGATTTTTCCCGTTTTTTTCGGAAACGAAACTTAAAGGTCCGAAAGTGCCTTTGAGACTGCACCGCTGAAACTTCTGTGTGCGAACCGTCTGGAAAGTTGGCATCCCCCCATACCCGGTGAGGTCTTTTCTCCGAACTTTTTTTTTTAATTTCTCCCTCTCGAGCTTCCTATTCTAAGTCGAGGATCCGGTTCCGAAAGTGTTTTGGCGTTGCCGCCGTTTTGCCAAAAAGGATATGACGTTGTTTTCTGTGAGCGAGCGGCAAAAGCACACAATACAAAGTTTACCAAGTCACCACTTTAATTTGTTTTTTTTTTCTCTTGAGAGAAAAGCGGACTTTGTGCACATATAAAAAAAAAATAAAGGTTTGATTGAATATTAAAAAAAAAAAATACAAATGAGCACACATCTTTGTGCTAATCAAAGAAAAAAAATAAAATCCTCGATGGTAAGTTACTAAGAACTTGACTTTTGTTTACAGTCTGGGGATTTTTTTAAATTATAGTGCTGGTTTTGCCGGGTTTTTACCATTTTTTTTTCATTCAAGCTTTTTTTAAATCATTTGATTTTAACAGTTTTCTATACATTTTTTATTCCTAATGGTGCACATAGGAACACCTCCCCCTAAAATTATTTTCCATTGGGTCCTTCCGAGGTGAAGTTGTTTTGCTCTGACTCTGACGAAGATGTTGTTGCAGCAGCTTTACTTTGTTCTGCTCGATAGAACAATTTTTCCATTTTCCAAGTTGGAACGAGAACGTTCCGTTTGGATTAATAGAAAGCCGAGAGGCTGCCGGAAGGCAAGAGCAAAGCGGGTGGCTGGTGGGCTGTTTTAATATAACGTATGAATTATTAAATAAATATTTTCCGAAATTTCATGCCTCAGATCGTCTGACTTGTAGCAGCTACCTTCTGGCGAGGTGGGATGGGTGTTTTGGGTAAGGCTTTTGGCAATTCAGCCGGATGGTAGAAGGTTTAAAAATGAAAGAAGGCAGTTACCTGCACCAGAAAATCTGCTCGTGAAGATGCAATCGGTTCGAGATGTTGACTTAATGGAATTAACCTGTAACCTGGAAAGATATTTTTTCGGCAAGATTGAGTTTTTTCGATTCCAATTAAAATTGTTATGATGGGTTCTACTCCATCTAGCATGTACATGGCTAACATAAGAAATCAAAATGTTTTTGTATAAACATTCTTTATATACAGGTTGATTTCTATTTAAAAGGTGTAACTAACTTTATGAGAAACACTTAGAAATTGGTTTGGTTGAGAAAATGTTTGCTACAATTATTGAATATGAGAATCTTCTTTCATTTAAATGGGAGGAGTGTATTAAAAAATATATCCTCTACTTTTATCAAAAGCAATTTGTCAATCCAATAAATTATATCATCATGTCGGAAAGCTTACATTTAAGAGTTTATAAATTTTTTACAAAAAAATCATCGAATTTTTTTTGGAAATTTGCCATGTTTTTGTTAATTAAGAATGGGAGACCCCCTCCTCTGTTCTGAATATGGAGAAGTTAGAAACTGTTAAAAAATTATTCTTGGTCTTGAAAACGGAAACACACAAAATTTCATGTTGATCAGTTCTGAAGTTTTTGAAAATTGTTCTAACTTTGACAAATTTTCGTTAATTTTGTTTGGAAGGGTTTGATGTCTTGGGTTGAAATGTTCTCGATAGTTGAAGCTATCACATCGACTAAAACTAATTTTTGAAAGCTACAACATTGAAAATAAACGTCGGTAAATAATGTTACGTTCACCTTTGCTTGATTACTATAACCTCAAGCGAAAAAAAATTCATTTCAAAACATTTTCTTCATTCAATTTATGAAACT
Organism: Uranotaenia lowii; assembly: GCF_029784155.1. Taxonomy (NCBI): domain Eukaryota; kingdom Metazoa; phylum Arthropoda; class Insecta; order Diptera; family Culicidae; genus Uranotaenia; species Uranotaenia lowii. Next base: position 28,162,442 of record NC_073693.1, read on the forward strand.
GCCCTATTCACACACTATTCACAACAAAAACCTTTGGGTGGTTACAATCATTTCTTTTTAAGCTTTGTTTAAATAAACACGTTTTTTGCTAATCTGTATGTCTTAATATTTCCAAAAACTATTGTTTTCCATATTATTTAGAATAAATGTTTAAAAAAATTTCAAACTCAACGTAAAACAGAAATTGAAAAGATTTAACGATTTAATGACAATATTTGAAAATTCCAGGATTCTTGGATGTGAATAGAATTCTGAATTACATAAAAAAAAACTAATCGAAATAGCCGTCAATGCTTTCGGCAACAATATAAATATTTACAAAAGCTTTGTAATGACGATGTTTTTCTCTAAGTATGTTGAAATCGAGAAAAGGAAGCAGTGTCCAGTTTGCATTTTATACATTTATGTTAAAATTTGGAAAATATGGCATTTTATTCCATTTTCAAACATTATCTGTTTTGAACGAATGTTCGACATCGACATGTATTTGTAGCTTTGTGATCAAAATAAAATGAATCAATTTGCAAGCCTACGACATTTCATTAGCCGTTATTCAGTGTTCAAATTTTCTAAGCTTAAAAAACAAAAAAAAATTGTAACTCTTTTTTGAATGATGAAAATCTGCTTTACCAATATTTTCCGCACATAATTCGAATTCATACATGTGAATTCATACTATCGAAACCATTTTCCTCAGAAGGATAATTGAATATCGATCATACAGTAGTTATTGCATGAACGCTCTTGAAATTTTCCATGAATCTTCCTTATATATAGGTGGCTAACTACTGCGCTCACTTACAATTTTACAAATTCTTGCAGTGTACAAGTTAAAAAAATTAATAAAAACTTTATACTTCTTAAGTAATCTCAACTTTTGAGTAATTAATAAAAAGTTGAAAGTATTATTCAACCGACTAGGTTCTCACATTAAACAGCAAGCTCCCATTTCAAGAACGATTAATGAGATTATTTTTTTTTATTTTTATGATAAACACCAAAAACATGCTTTACAAAAAATTGAATAACTTCTTCATTGGCAAGTTTCAGCAGCTGCTTATTTAAGAATTAAACTGAAAAAATATACTTCAAGATGTTTTATATTGGTAAAAAAATCTATGCATTTTCATATCATACAATTCTCGCTAGAAGTAATACAAGGTATTATGTTAATTTTTTTTATTTTTTTTTTAAATTCATAAAACTATTTATTAAGGCATTTACTTCATACAAAAGTTTTTTTTTTGCCGGGGAATCCACTTAGTACTAATTAAAATAAGATAAGGATAAGGAAAGGGAAAAGGGATGTGGGAAGGGGTAGGAAGAAGAGATCACTTTTTTATTTCGATGCGTGATCGACTACGCGTTGATCGAGTTCCTCCTGGGGGGATAGAATTGGGATCAGTACACTCAACATCACTAGCTCCTTCACGGCTTGAAGGTGCTGGAGGTGAGGTCTGAGCTAAGATGGGGTTTCGTTTCCGGGGGGGTGATTCGGTGTCCAATTTTTGTTTTTGCTTTGAAACATCGGTTACTGCTTGTTGAGGTTGTGTAGTATTGTCCGGTCTCGTTCGTTTCTGTTGGCTGTTCTGCTGTTGGTTTCCTTGTTGTTGTTGTTGTTGTTTTTGCTGCTGCTGTTGGTTCGATTGTTGCGGTGCTAAATTTTCGTATTGTGTTCGTCCATCATTCGACTGGGATGTGTTCTGCTTTGCCACTTGTGCGTAGCTCGTGCTGCTGCTGTTGGTTTGTATTATTCTTCGGGCTGTGGCTATCGGTAGGTTTTGATCGATGCTCATTTTTATCGTCGCTGTTTCTGCTACCCACAGAGGACAGCATCTATTGAGTGGTCCGTGCTTTCCTGAACAATTGTGGCAGTAGCTGGGTAAAGTACAATCCTCTTCTGTTTCATGTGACTTAGAGCAGTTTTTACACGTACGTGTCTGTTGTTGACATTTTACTTTTGGGTGACCATACTTCAAGCACTGGCGACAAAGAAGGGGTTGTGGGTAATATGTCCGGGTACGGACTCTCAACAATCCAAAGTTTAAATATTCTGGGACAATTGTACTGTTAATCGTAAGTACAAGTGTCGAAGTACCTACAATTCCCGAGGTAGTTTTTTTGGTTATACGCCTGACGTCAATTATTTTTTGCGGTGTTAGTTCTCTCAGGAGTTCTTCGTCAGACATACCATCTACATCTCTGCAGGTAACAACGAGTTTCCTTTGATTGAGTTGAGGATGGCGGCCAATCAAGATTGGAGTACCATTACCAAGTTGAGTAATTTTTGCAAGCAACCTAACTTGATCTTTATTTCTCACCTTCAACACGTACCAATTATTTCTCCTTTCAATAAAGCCTCCTTCAATAGTCCCAACATGTTCCGCTATGAAACGCGATATCACGAAGGGGTTTTTCGGCAACTCGTATCCGTCTCGAGCTTTCAGGGTCAGATAATACAAACGGCCGTGTAGGTTCTCTCGGTCTAACCATTCCGGAACAGTCCTACCGGGATAATCCCCGGGCGATGGGCTCATCGCGAGCACCACAGTATTTTAACACCACTTCAGACAAAACTGATCATTAGCCTTTTGCCAAGATATCGAGAGAGTTATGTTAATTTTATGAATTTAAAAAAAAAAACCTAGAGTTTCACATATAAGGTTAACGATTATTTTGAATAATATTTATTTAAAAAAAAGCTATAAATAAATCTTTTAAAAAAACTTCTCATTTTTTACAAAATATTCACCCCAATTTCTCCTTCTCGGTAAGTTACTCAGAACATCAAATTTTTCAAAACTTTTGATAGATTTGAGATACGCTATAAATTTTGTTTTTCGAATATCGACATCAAAATTTTAAACCAAAATATGAAAAAAATGAGGTTTTGATCAAGCTTTTATTGGTTGTTCCCCACAGTGCGTCTCACACTGAGGAGTTTGGATCAATAAAGGGACGAATTGCGTTTTCGAACACGATTGATTTATTCTTGTAAATCGAGGAATCGAATGGACTAAACCGTTTTTAAATTAGATCACTCTGATTTCCTTGTTTCACACAACTTTCTCTACGTTTTTCATGAATTGCTGGGTTTCATGAATGAGTAAGGTTGCCAGAATTTTTAAGCACGTATCCGGGCAATTTTGTATAAAAACCTGGCAAAATCCGGGCATTTGATTTCAAAATTGACGACCAAAATTCCGAGAAATGTCTGGCCAAATTTTGTCAAAACCCAGGAATCACACAACAAAAATAACAACAAAAAACTTGAAAAATATAATTGTTCATCAAAACTCGTCGACAGATATTAATTCGTTTCTTTAGGCCTCCAGAAAACTTTTCATGATGATTTTTATAAAACTTGCTCAAAAGTTTTCGTTTTGGAGGCATAAATAATAAAATTTGGCAACACAATTTGTTTCTTTTTTTTAAATCGTGTCCGGTTGCCCGGATCTGACTGTTCCTAAATTTTGTATTAAATGTCCGGGCAAACCCGGATAAAACCGAGCAAACTGGCAACCTTTCATATGAGCAATATACGGTTTTAAAGATCTTAACGAGACAAGAAGAAGTAACTATGAAGTCAAAAAAATCTACAGTGGGAGAATTTTTTTAATGTATTCTGTATTATTTGGAAAAAGTGAGTGGCACAAATTTTCAGCTAGCGTTTTTGCAACTTTTTCATGAGCATGTGCAGTTGAATAATTAATGTCATGACTTTTTAATGCAAAATTTGTGCTTTATTTTTGCATATGATCCACCCCTCCCGGAAAGATGGCGGTTTCCTTAAAGCCGGAGGACTTCGAAACTAATAAAGAAACCATTCCCGGTCTAGACAGGTAGACAGAAATCCATTACAAACTGGCTGAACCGGTGTGTTTGGTACACCTTTTGAAAAATAATTAAGTAGGTACCTATTAAAAAATTATTTGAAATTTGATTTTGTTTTCAATTTCAGCATTTGACAATGAGAACTGAAGCTGGACTTTCGAATTTCAATACAAAAATGATTTCATCTTTTTTAGTAAAACTTGATCTTTAAATTTTGTTTCAAGATTTTGCCTGTGTTTTTATAAGTTTCATAAGTTATTTTATTGTGCCTAAATATATGTGTTATCGGTATGGATTCTCCACCCTTTACCTCTATCAAAGTGAAGAGGTCTCAAGAACTGCCATGAAAACATAATTTGTATCTAAATAACGTCTCATGTCACAAAAGGCTCTATCTGTTTGATAAGTTTTCGAGTTTTACCAAATATAATGAGAAAAAAAATTTCTTTTTTCTAAATCCGTTCTTAAAAGGCAGGGTCTAAATAAATCGTACGCAAACAACCTCTGTTATAAAAGATGGTTCTTTTTATTCCATAAATCTTTCCCCTCCCTATTACCCGTAAGTTGAAGGAGTTAGGCATTTTAAATAATAATACCCATTTTTGTACCCCCAAACTCTCTTATTTCAAATCTAGATCTATTAGTTGATAAGTTCTTAACCGATACAACAAAATCCTTCGTTTCCTCGAATCTTTTCCGTGCAAGACGGAAGGGTTTATAACAATCATAGAAACATATTTTGTTATCTAATTCTTTTACAGGTTAAATTTGATTCTATCCACATGGTTAATTCTCCAGTGATGCCGACAAAATTTTATAAGGATCCTTTGTACTCACTGGAAGAAGAGTGATGTCTTAAATAATACAAGAATGATGTATTGTGCCCTAATAATTTTCCATATGCAATTTGGTTTCCATTTCTTAGATAAGTTCTCGAGTTGCGCAAAAAAATATATAAGAGCCTCTTTCCTCCCTTTTTAAACCCCCCAGTGAAAAAACGAAAAAAAAAAAATAAAGTCATTTCTCGTTTAACATGCTCTTCCACGTAAAATTTCTACTTTCCCATCGTTCAACTAGAAGCAGGGAGTGATACCTAGTAGAAACCTTTTTTGTTCTCAAATACTCTTCCGTGTCAAATTTGCTCACTCCTCTTTCTCTATCTTCCCAATAAAGAAGGGAGGGGTCTGAATCAGTCATAAAAATATTTTCCGTATTCAGATACCCTCCCATGTCAAATTTGGTTCCATTTACTTGAATAGTTTTCGAGTTAGGTAAAAAAAATTGATGTGAATTATGATGTTGAATACCCAGGAAAACATTCAGTGTGCTCTTATATCCTCCCATGACAAATTTTGTTCCATTTGCTCGATTTGTCCTTCAGTTATAAAAAAAAAAATTGTATGGAATCCTCCCTCCCCCTTTCTAATTTTCCCTTGGAAGAAGGTAGGGGTGCCAAATATCGATTGAAACATTTCGTGTACTTAAATACCAAATTCGGTTAGATTTGCTTGATTAGTTTTTTAGTTATGTAAGGAATTGTAAGAGAATCTCCCTCCCCCTTATAATCTCCCTACTGGAAAATAGGAAGGAATTAAAATATTTGTAGGAATATTTTTCGTACCCAAATATCCTCCCATGCCAAATTTGTTACCATTTGCTCGATCGGTTCTCTGCAAACATTTGTCTGTTGTTTGGAAGGCTCCATCCCCCCTTCCTATGAGGGAGAAGAGTCTCAAATCATAAAAGGAACCTTCCCCGGCCTCCAATACCCTACCTGCCAAGTTTAACGCATTTCGGATCAGTAGTTCCCGAGTCTATAAGAAACACACAGACAGAGAGACAGATAGAAATCCATTTATATATATACAGACCCCGATCGATTTTGGCAACACGCCCGTACATTTTGTGTTGCCAAAATCGAATGCTGCCAAAATCGAACGGTTTTTTTTTATCAACTTTTTTTGCAGTTATTTTTACAAAATAACTTTTATTATTATCAAAAACGTTATTTTTAGTCAATTTCCAACCATTTGTAGTCATTTTTAATTGTTTTTCATCATGTTTTTGATGCATTTTGCACTCTCCTTGTTTTGTTTATAATGTTTGTTTTCGTTTGTCATATTTGAGGCCCTCAGAGCCAAAGGGGTATAAGTGACAAAATGGTCGATTTTGAGTTAATGATGCCTTATGATTCTTCACATTTCAATCTATATTTGATGATTTTTTCAGATTTTTAGAATTTTATTTACTTACTTTTACGTTCCAAAGCAAAATACATTTTTTCGAAAAATATATGGAAAATTGCCAAACACAACAACTAAAAAGCCTGTTTTCTCGAAATAAGCTTCCACGCACTTATACCCCTTTAGCTCCAAGGGCCTAATTTGCTGTTTTTGTCATTCTTGATCATTTCTTAGTTGTTTTTTGTCATTTTCAGGCTTTTGTTTGAATATGTTTTTCAACTTTTCGAATTTTTCATCTTTTTATTATTTTTGAGTACTTTATAATGTTTTTAAAAACTTTTGATTTTATTGTTGCATTTTATCATTATTTCAGAACATAAATACGTATTTATGGTGTTTGTCAAATTTAAAATTGGTCATGTTATAACGAAAACTAAAAGATAATGTTGTTTCTTAAAACCGTTCGATTTTGGCACATGTGCCAAAATTGAATGTTGCCAAAATCTAATGTTGCCAAAAACGAACGGGGTCTGTATATAAATTTGGGTGGCATCCAAATAGGTCATGTCGAATTTTGAAAACTGACCATAAACATTTTAAAGATTAGCCCATCAAACTTACCAGCGCTATGGGACATAATTAGCACAAGGTTTTGGTTTTTTGATCTTCAGAATTCCTCAAAGGGGAACTTAAGGCCCCCTTAATTTTTAAATTTAAATTTCGATGCCCAATAACTTTAAAATGCATAAAACGTCGAAACCTGGTGATTTCTCAAAATTTTTGTCAAAAATGGACTATGAAATTCCAAAATTTATCAAAGGGGGGACCTAAAGAGACTATAGCAAACAAAGAGGCGCCATCTGAACCCTTTCATAATAATGAGATTGCAACCCAGCTGTTGTAGTTCTGCCTTTAAGACTGCTTGGTTCTGCTCGATCGGAATGACACTGACAGAAAATCAAAAATTCCAATCGTGACATTTCATCTCTTTGTTTGCTATTGGTTTGGGATTCAAATTATGTTTACAAATGACTTAAAACACATGAAAAGTCAAGATCTGGTGTTATCTCGAAAAATTATTTTGGATAAAATAGACTTTCTGTTTTTTTCTTTCGTTTTTCGGGAAACCAACGAGGTCCCAGAGAGTCGATTTTTTACCCAACAATTTATTTCTAGATAACACTAGATCTCGACGTTTTGTGCATTTCTTAGTCTTTTAGCTTCAAAATTAATATTTCATTTCCTGCTTCCTTTGAGTCCACCCTTTGGTGATTTTTCATAGTCGAAAACACACTTTCGGTCACCCCTTAATCACGTCCGATTGAGCTGAAGTTATGCACAAGTCAGTTTTTATGGTCAATCTACGAAATGTTTTTTTGTCGTATTCAAAATTCGATCATAAAGTTTTTCCCATACATCCTTCCCTAATGTGAATAGACTAGTACCTACTTGAACTTTAAATCTTAGAGTCTATCCTCAAAAGATTCCTTAGAAAAATCTAGCAAATTTAAATAAAATAACAAAAGAGATTTTGTTATTTTATTTAAACTTAAATTTATTTGGTTTACGTTAATATGTTTTCCTCGCAAAAATACTCTTTCGCTCTTTTCAACATCTGTAAATTTTCTCCTCACTTCTCTATCAATCTTTATCAATTATCAGTTCTGATATTCTTTCTTCGAGAATATACATTTCACCAATATGCCGAATCTTTAATTTACAAAAATTAATTAACGGTGGTTAACTTATCTTAAAAACCTTATTTAATGATTTAAGTTAAGCAGTTAAGAATCGCTGGATGAGCAAGGTTGAATAGTTTTTTTGCTTCAAAATTCTCATTTCGAACGAATGAAAACTTGCAGTAAATTCAACTTAGTATAATTCTCGAAAGTTTTACAGTCGATACAAAATGTTGTGCAGAACTATGGATCTATCTCAATCTTCTAAAATCTATTTTTCCCCCAATAGAACGATATTTCTTAAACTTAAACGAATTTTTCATGCAAACTGACAGTGTTGCAAGATTCTTCTCATGAAAAGACGACTGCACTGTTTATTAGTTTTTTTTCTTTTCATATTTTTACCGTTTTTCAATCTTCGGTAGAGCTGAAGCTAGAGAAGTTCCATAAATTGACTTTTTTTTTGTTAATGGCATAATAAGAAAATAATTGTGAAAAACCAAAACTGTAACATAATTGGAAGCAATTTTCATGTTTCTCCATACAAAAACCTTCAAATTAAAACCGGGGCTCCTCAATCAAATTTCAAATGCCTGCAAAAATTCTGTCATTCATTTTCACTAAACAAATACTTTTGAACTAGACACATTATGAAATTCGAAAAAGTTGTTATTTGACACACCCTCTTGTACATTGCAATTAATAATCAGCAGCATGGTAGAGCAGAAATTTTTTAACCTCGATCCACTCTTGAGTGTCAATAAAACACTATTGGAAGTTAGATGGCTTGCAACTTTATTCGGATGCAGCTTAATAAAAAAAATCTTCCGGGACCCTCAATGAATTCTTGAAATCTTTAATTTTGCATCCCTGAAAGCACAGAATAAAAAAACTCCATAATTATACCTTAAGTGTCAATGTGACACTCTTCGCTTGAAGCCGTTTTTTCTGTCTTGTTTCTCAACCACATTTTACGTAATTTATAATTTGGAAACCTTGTGATATTTGAGGTATGTTTCTATGACAGTTTTTAACTACAACACTTCATTTTTCCGTTAAACAAAGTCTAAGAAAAAAAACCCCGAAAAACATGCTTCGGAAAAAAACTGTAGATCAGCTACAGAATGCTAAAAAAAATTTCACTTAGTGTCCAAGAAAGCTTGAGTTAGAAACTATACGTTGCTCATAACAATATATTTTTTCGAATCTTTTTAAAATCATGACCACAAAAAATGAAGAATGTGGTGTAAAAGCCGTACTTTTCATTCAATGAACCGTCAAAATTGTTCAAGTCACACCAGATAAATTTTGAAAAGAGGATTGTAAAGTTGACGTAATTTGGCTCATTAAAGCAATTTTAGATTTTCAAAATACGAAACACAAAATTTTCGAAGAATTTTCAAAGGTAGCTGTTTTTCACCACGTTTTTACACACTTTTTTAAACATTTTTGTGGTCACTCAGTGAAATTTTTTTAATCCTTCAATGCACGACATTTTTGAATGAGAACTGCAGCTATTGATTAAGTAAAATTATAATACTTTAATTCGACTAACACAACTAAACAGGTAAGTCGTTATTTTGAGTATGACAAAAGTTGTGGCCCATCAAAGATATTTTTTTTAAATTTTTTATTCATTTCAATACGATTTTGCTAATTTCTTCTAAGCCTTGTCATTTGGATGCAGGAAGGTGTTTTAATTGGTTGAGGTTGAAAAAGTTTATAGAATTAGCAAATCTAAAGAAACACAAAGTTTCCAAAAACTACCATTTCCAAAAAAAATAAATAAATTCGATTTTTTTTTCAATTTTCCTGCATATTTTGATATATACATGAAAATATCGTAATAAAAATTCCTTTTTGCTTTTATTCTCCTTAACATTTTTTGTCCATATATCACTCAAAAATGTCAACGCGTTTCCGTGATATTTGGATTTTGATTAGTGTTGTTTCAAAACAACACTATGCATTAAAGGGTTAAGCATTTTGAAGCTGATCTACAGTCTTTTTTCCAAAGCATGTTTGTCTGATTTTATTTTTCCAAAACTTTGTATAACGGAAAACTAAAGTGTTGTTGTTAAATACTGTCTGAAAAACATACCTTAAAAATCACAAGGTTACCAAAACTATAGATTTTGTTAATAATCGAGAGATATATTGGTTTTAGTAGAAGTGTCAAATTGGCACTCCAGGGACTGTAATGGAGAAAAATTTCGAAGACGGATGAGAGTTAATCTCTTCAAATAAGAATCTTTTAAATGTTTTGTAATAGTAATAAAAAAATTTTGAATATTGGTAGCATATTCTGAGGAAGCAGTAAAATTTATTTTCTCTTGTATAAATTCACATAGATTCATGTACAAATGATGAATGGATTAACTCTTGAATCTAAAAATTTCATAATCTATATTGTAATCATCGACTCGATCAGTACCGTTCAATTACAGGTTATTTATTCATTGCCATTTCGCATTCACGCGAATCCACTGATTAATGTAAGACCTCTTTTGCATCAGAGCATCCAGCAAGCAGCATTCATTCATTGCATTGTAATCCACACACAATTAGGATAAAATCCAATCAGCAACACCATCGCCACGCCTCGCCGCCGTGTAGAATAACTTTGGGGTGATAATTGAATCATGTGCGCTTCTGCGCCTCTTTACAATACCTTGTAACTTCCATTCAGCAGATAGTTTTCCCTTTTCCTGACGTGGGTGACCTCAATCCGATGAATTGTTAACAATAACCACCCCCACCCTACTAGCTGCTGGAAGTAGTACCTAGTGAAAAGTTCATTGCGGTGTTGGGCGGAAGCGAAAGAGATTGTTTCAAATCCACCCATTTCTATACACCTCCAAACAATTGTATGTGTTTGTCCACACGTGTGTGTGTGTATTTGTTGAGGATGTTCAGTGACAAAGTTATAATAGTAATTAATGAATGCATTAATTTTCAAAACCACTCGCCGTGCTCGGCTTTGTGCCTGCATGTGGATGTTTGCAATGAGAACACGAAAACTGTCCTAGGGCGATCCTGTTTTCGGTAAACTTTGTCATCATCGCATTGCTTGTGGCGCGGCGGCCTGGCGGAAAATAACAAACACCAAAACACAACAAAATCAACATCATCAGAAGTTGAAACAATCGTCGATTTCCTGCCCCTTTTTGCCCTCTGACTCCCTTCAAACTCACCCACATTCCTTCCAATCCACCCCGAAAGGTTGCAATTAGAAAATATTGTGCACGTGCACCTGCTCCTAGAATACAAGGGGCTGCTCGCAGTTAGTAACTAGTAGCATAAAATGCTAGCTACTGGAAAATTTTAATTAATAAAGTTCATCGTTGCCCTTAACGAACGAACGAACGAGAAATCCTAATGATGGGACCTCTGCTAGTAGTACTTCTATCGATGAGAAGGTGGCGATCATCATTTCAACGCGATAAGAACATTTAGAAAGAGTGTTGTAACGATAAACGGAAACTAAGGGCGCACTGCAATGATGCTAGATAAATAAACTCGACATTGCTAAGGTTTTGTAGAACTGTCTGGGTGAGCAGAGCTGTAAAGTTTTTTTCAATTGAATGTTTGAAAAAAAATCCAAATCTAAAGCACCACGTGAGAAATATTTTATTTTTTTACCGGTGTTTTTAGAATAATGGGTAGAGCTTTTAACTTCTTCACTATTCTATATTACTCAGTTATTCGATTAAAGATACTATATTACGGTCTTCGACAAAATTGATCAGCAGCAAATTTCAGTGGTGGAACAGAGTTATCTTTTTTTTGCCAGGAATTACCACATCGTGGCATCGGGGCATCTTTTATTCACATTTGGCTGTCAAGTCCTTAAATAACAACCCATCAAATTAGCAATAGCCCTTTGTAACATTCTACTTCTCGAATTCTCTATCCAGGAAAGTACTTATTTCTCAATGACTCAATTGCTACTTCCACCAGAATTTTTGGCAACACTGTTGTGTTACCACGAACCTTGTTTTAGTAGTATCGCTCAACCGTGTGATGATGTAAACATTTGTACTTTCATCATCGTTACCATCCTATTGTCCTATTTGTCGTTAAAGATATTCGTGTCATAATTCAGGATCTTTTTCTCATACTTTTTAAGTTTGGGTTCATCAGCCAACTGTCTGCTTTTTGCTCTGAAAATTTTGGAGGTTAGTTTTCCCAACTCTCGTCCGCACACGTCAGCCGCATGCCTATTTAACACGTTCGTCGCCACGTCACCCATATTCGGCAGACGGGTGTATTTCCTGGGGAGCCCCGTCACATCAAAAAGCAGGTGACGCTCTCTTACTTGAGTTTACCGCTCAGCTTCGCCACACGTTTCAAATATGGGAGTTCTCCCTCTTTGCTTTCTCTCTCTGAAAAATTTTTTGGGCCCGGCTAGCAAAACTACCAAAATGAGCGTGGCGACGAACGTGTTAATGTACGTGAGAAATATCGAAAACAACTCTATTGCAACCATCAATTGCGAATTGGACATAGCAAGGGGAACCAAAACAAACTGTGTTTTGGTTCTGCCGAAGGAACCGATAGGAAACCGTTAGTTTCAACAAGAATTTTTTTAATAAGCATCAAAGCGGTTAGATGTTTGGAATAATCATGTTGGATTTTAAGAAAAAAAAATGGTAAAATTGCTATTCAAACCTGAAAAATATTTTTTTTTACTGTAAACGTTACTTGAAAATTCCTCCAAAAAAAAAACCTATGATGAGTTTTGAGCCTAAACGGAGCTTTGCAGACCTCAAAATTTTCCCTTATTTAGGCGAACTTCAAAATGACCCCAAATGGAGTCAGGGAATATACTGACTCTCGAATACTTTCAAATTTGTATGGCAGTTTCTGAAGTATATGTTTCATGATTTTTTTTTTTTCAAAGTTCTTTTAGATAAACTTTTTAAAGTTTTGTATTAATTTTAACTTGAAGATTCTACTAATTGTAAATCATTAGTTACTCTAATTGTATCGTCGTTTTTTTTATGCTATCGTAAGTGGCGTTTTGAGTCAGCCTCAACACTTCCACATGTGAACCAAATAAACGTTCGTGCCCACCTCTTTGATGTTGAACGTGCAGTTCAAAGGTTGTTAAGCAACTAATTGATTATCTTTCAGCTTAGATCGCAACAAATTTAAATCTTTCTGTTGTCACTTGGAATTGAAGAACCACGAGGGTGGAGGGATAATAAAAAATAATCCAAATTTCCAATCAATTTTAACCTGCAAACAATCTACATTGTACAAAAACTGCAAACAATCTACATTGTACAAAAAAATGGAGATTATTGACATCAAGAATTTAGAAAAAAAAAACCTCAAATACAAAAGGTGGATACAATACCTGTAGAAACTTTGACTTTCGCTCTTTCAAATATACAAATTTTCGAAAAATTTATCAAAATTTTCAATAAAAACATGAAACACCATATGACGAAAACACTAATGTCATATACAAAACAAAATAAAAAGTCAACAGTCAAGTGTCAAGACGTGAAAAAGCTTACAGAGCTCAATTTTGTTTCCGCTATTTTCGTCTTTTTTTGTAAATTTTCGTCGAAATTCTTTACGGTTCATACTCCTGTGCCGTTACAACTCAAGAACTTTCACCCGCGAACTAGTTAAAAGTTGAGTTCCGACAAGAAAACTTCCACTAAAATCAACCGTGTGTGTCGCGACACTTTGTGTTTTTCGGTTTGTTTTTGTTGTGCTTTGCTTTGCGGTGGTATTCCAAAGGCTGCATTATTCGACCAGGTTTTTCTATGCGAAGTTGTATGGTCGTTGATAGCAGCTAAGTTTGGCGAATTTGTTCGAATATTATTTTTCAACGACATTATGACCAATATGAAGGAGAAGAAGCAGTGTGGAGAGTGTCAATTGGTTATAAACAATTTAGAGCCTATTGGTTGTGGTTTTTGTGGCAATTTTTTCCACATAAGCTAACAATGTTGTGGATTCAACATTCGATTGAACAGAGAAATGTTCACACAGGGTAAGGTGATTTTTATTTGTACCCCCTGTCGTGCGGAGCTCAATGGGCGAAGCATTCCTTCGCAACTACATGGATGATCTCTCTTCGAAGGATGGTAATCCTCCACTAAATGGCAATGTCCTCGATAAGCTTGCTCACCAGCTCGACTTGTCTCAAAAAGTCGACGATATGACTCTGAAGCAAAATCCACCAACAAAGTCATACTCTTTTCCACCACTGAATGGGACACCACAAACATTCCCGTCAACCTTACATGGAGCGTCGACGCGGTAATGATGGGATATCGCTGGTCTCTTCAACGATGACTGGGACAAAGACTGTTGATCTTAGTGATCTGTCAGTCCCGTTTATCGTCCCCCCACCACCGACTCTCAAGTTTTGGCTGTATCTAGCTGGTCTTCAGCCCCAAATTACCCACGGGGATGTTGAAAAAATAGTTACACGCTGCTTGGATTCTACGGTGCCCATTGATATGAAACGATTGCTTCCCAAAGGTGTAGATGGTTCGAACAGAAAGTATGTTTCATTCAAAATTGGTTTGGATCCAGTTTACAAAGAAGCTGCATTGAGTCCTACGACCTGGCCCTCGGGGATTCTGTTTCGTGAATTTGTGGATCAGCCAAAAAACTACAACCGCCGGCCGTTGACTCCTGTACCATCAGTTCAACATATCATATCAACTGGGGAAGCTATTACTCCGATTGCAACCGGCGCTGTTCGGCCCACAACCGCACCAGTGTCTTTGAAGTAGACTCTCCAAGATTTTTGGATGACCGTGGAAATCATCTGGCTCCCACCTTTGCTCTTGACGATTACGAGACAGTTATCTTCAGATTGTTTTGTGACGCTCCACGGATTTTGGCAACCACTGCTTCTTGGGACTCTCCACTGGGACGCAACGAGCTAGGCATTACGGAGACCTCAGAGCCCGTCGCGCAGTTTCCAGCCAGCGTCATCAGACGTCCCAGCCCTGAGCTCGATTGTGGCGATGAGGTTCTCCAGCCTGCACATCCAGGCAAGTATTCTTTTTCTTCGAGAACTTTTTTCTTGTGTGATAAAGTTTCACCAAGCTACAGATCCCGCGAACGATATCAACACGGCCCGCTACTTCCACCGACTCTACTTGGCTATCAACTTCTGGGACCTCAACACCGGGACGCAACGAACTAGGAATTACGGAGACTCCTGAGCCCTCCATTTTGATCGTCGACTGAATGAAAGATTCAGTAGAATTGTAACAACGGATGAGCTCCACCATCGCCCAATTGATAGACGAACTATTGATTTGCTGTCTGGTTCTCCGGGACGCAATGGATTAAGCACAATGGAGACCCCCGAGCACTTCGTCACAGTCGCGCAGATTCTAGCCAGCGTCAACAGTCGTCCCGGCCCTGTATTCGAAGAAGGCAACGGGGCTCTTCAGCCTGTGCGATCAGCCAAGTACCCATTTTCGATTCCCAATGCGTTCAGTGATAGCTCCTCGCCTTCCAAAATACGCCCCTTGAATCATCGTACTATTGCGTGTTCAACACACGGTATGCGCCTGTATTATCAAAATGTTCGTGGGCTGAAATAAAAAATCTCCGAATGTTTCATCTCAACATCGGAGCTCAGTTACGATATCTACACCTTTACTGAAACCTGGGGCGGGATTATGAAACTCGAAACATTCGAGTTTCGTTCGATTCGACAGAGTTTGGCATTACCGATCTTGAACGAGCTCGATTCGAATGGAACGTTTCGAGATGATCTACTACCCGGTTTACTCGAAATCTAGTACGTTAAAATTTAGAACTCGAACGAGATACCAATTCTAATTCGGTTTGAGTAAAACTCGAAACGAGTATCTCGAACCGAATAAGATTCATAATTTCACCCCACTCTTCGGTACCTTCAAGTCAACTTTTCTGTTCAGATTACGTTGTTTTTCGTTGCGACAGAAGTATTTCCAACAGCAGGCGCAGCCGGGGTGGAGGAGTTCTCAATCATGGCTATTTCGAGAAAATTTAGCTCATCCATCGTTACAATTGGGAATGCCAGTAGCATCGAAAACTTGTGGGTGAAAGTGTCCTATGCACATCGTTCGGTTTTGATCGGATTATCGTATATTCCACCGGAAAAAAGCCAGGATATCTCCATTCTAGATCTTCATGTGAATGCTCTATCGGAAGCTAGATTGCAACATTCTTCATGCGGTATAATTTTTATTGACGATTTTAACCAACCTCAATTATTGTGGATCCCTGGTCAAGGCAACAACTTGTTGATCGATCCCTCGTCGGTGATAAGTACGGCAAGTGCCTCTCTAGTGGATGGAACTATTTTGAATGGAATGCATCAACGTAATGGTGTACGGAACTTTTTTTTTTACTTTTGAAAGTCGCGAATGCCATAAAGATGGTAAAACGACTATAATCGAAACAAAAAAAAAATGTACGGAACTTCCATAATCGAACGCTGGATTTAGTCTTCACCGATGAATCTATCTTGATCAGCACCATCATCGAGGCCAATGAAGTTGTTGTTCCCATAGACGTGCATCATCCTCCGTTTGAATTCGACATTTCGTTCCCGAATCCTGTAGCTTTTATTGAGGACTTCGACTCGTCCGCTCGTGACTTCCGTCGTGCTGACTTTGAGGTATTGAACCAAGCGTTATCTGAAATTGACTGGACGAATCTTCAAAGATGTGCTGATGTAGATATGGCGGTGAGTACATTCTGCTCCATTTTGAGTAAAGTTTTCGATAATTCTGTACCACTGGTAAGACCTCCTCTCCGACCTCCTTGGACAAATAGTCGCCTAAAACAGCTAAAACAGATTCGATCGAAATGGCTACGACTGTTTAGTAGCTCCCGCTGCCCGTTCTTAAAAACAAAATTGAATGATGCCACCAGAAGATATCGGATCTACAATCGCCTCTGCTATCGTCGCTATTTAGATCGCACACAATCTTACCTTCGCCGTAATCCAAAAACGTTCTGGAAGTTCGTTAACACCAAAAGGAAGGAGTCTGGTCTACCTGTGGTGCTTAGTCTTAGGACATATTGCAAATCTTCTGATCTCATTTGAAAGATAATGAGCAATAGCTATTTCGGAGGTATTTTTCCCATAAATAATGTTCAAGTTTTGCACCTAAAACTTAACCTAATGTTAGAACATTTTCGATAAATCGCACTCAATATTCAAACCCAATCATCTCGCGATAGGGTGAAGCAAATTTCAAAATTTGAGTTGCATTAGAATCCTTATTCTATACTTCTCAAAACACAATCAAAAAATATTATGCAAAAATTTAAGAATGTACTTTTAATTAATAAAATAGTTTTTAAGTTATCGTCCAAAAGTTTGGAATCACCCCTCAGTATAGTGTATCGGCCAAAAACATACAAATTTATCTCATTAATATCTTTCTCATCTAACATTGTATTGCAGATCTGAAGGGTGCATTTGAAAGCTGAGGAATTGTTGTTTTTTCATAAATTCATACAAAAATTATATTTTAAAGTGATAACCATAAAAAATTTACCTGAAATTAATTGTTTTTTTGAAAATTCACACTTATGATTGTGAATTTTTTATGGTTATGGATTTAAAATATAATTTTTTAATGAATTTATGAAAAAACAACAATACCTAAGCTTTCAAATGCACCCTTCAGATCTGCAATACGATGTTAGATGAGAAAGATATTAATGAGATAAATTTGCATTTTTTTAAAAGAATGATCCCAAACTTTTGGCCGATACACCATACTGAGGGGTTATCCCAAACTTTTGGACGATAACTTAAGTGTCTATTTTATTAATTTATAGTTCATTCTTAAATTTTTCCACACCATTTTTTGATTGTGTTTTAAGAAGTATAGAATAAGGATTCTAATGCAACTCAAATTTTTAAATTTGGTCCACCCTATTCCAAGATGATCGGCTTTGAATATTGAGTGCGATTTTTTTTAAAATGTTCTAACTTTAGGTTAAGTTTTAGGTGTTAAACATTAAACATTATTTCTGAGCAAAATACCTCCGAAATAACTATTGCTCATTATCTTTCAAATGAGATCAGAAGATTTGCAATATGTCCTAAGACGGCTGAGATATGAACGATCAAAATTTGCATGTTTTTTAGCGGGTGATCCCAAACTTTTGGCCGGCAATGTATATAGTTAATAAACTGTACCCGTATAGTTGAATATACTATACGTATTGTTGAATGCTGAAGATCAATCATACGATTATAGTTGAATCTATTCCATTTCGTGTTGAATGCATAAAATCAATCATACCCATAAATTTGAATGTATTATACATACATATGATTGAATGCACAAAAACAAACAGTATAAAGTTGAAAGAGTAATGTTTATAGTTGGTCCAGAATCCATCAGGTATATGATTAAATCAAAGTGGATTATTGTTGTAAATACTGAACATTTATTTTCGCGTAAGTAAGTCGTCTAATATTTTACTTTGCTGGTTGGCTGTTGCAGTTTAAAGATTGATCCAATATCTTACCAACATTTGGGAGTCGTAAACAAAATGACTTTTAAGTGTTAATAAACCAGCTAAATATTGCCCTGGTTTCTTTTGGGTAGCCCAAGAGACACTTTTAACCATTAAGATGTTTATCCTGCAAAAAATCGTATTTTTCTAAATATTTATGGAAGCTTTGAAAGTAGTATTTTTTACGGTATAAATCATAATCTATATCCTACTTTTATGTTAAAACCCGTTTTCCAAATCCTATCTAACCTGGGTAGTATCGTTTAAAAAAGGCTGGGTGATGTACCTGTTCCTCCCAGTGACAGCCGTCATTCAAAGCAGAAACTTAAAATATACATACACATACTCATCTCACAAACACCGGAACCCAAATGGGGCAAAAATTATGGTATGATAATACGCATATTTAATTTTTAGTATGAAGATTGATGGCTTCATGAAGCAGATATGTCCCCCATCGGTGTGTCGTTTCGTGTCATGTTTCTGTTGCTGTGTTGTTATTCTGCAGCATCTGTGAGATGACTTTGCGCAAATGATTCCAAACAGCCGACACCATTTTCTCCGTTCTTTATGGCTCCCCAAGGCTCCTGGCTCCTGGTTCTCGTTCTCGTCGTCGTCAGCTTGCGTGTACGTTTCAATTCGGATTTCTCTCATTTTTATTTTTTGTTTGTACCAACCTTTGTGTTTCCTGGCGATACTTCCGTCAAATTTCAGGCACCATATTGTACGGGAACAGGTTGAAAGAGGAAGGTTTGGGAGGAAAAATGGCTCACCGGAAGAAGATATGAAAATAAAAAATATATATAATTTGCACGCGCCACCTGTGCAGCGCCAATTCAAGGTAAAGGAACACGTAGGTAACAGGATGGGTGAATTCAAAATTCTTCCGGAATCTTTCTCGGGATGTGAATTGAAAATGGCGCGCTCATCATTCAGCTTCCAGCCGGATGAAATTATCATCACATTCATCTCTGGTGGGAATTGTTTGAGTTTTATGCGTATTCTTGCGTTCTTTATTGATTACTTTGGGCTGGCTTCCAGTCTAATTGCTTCATTGTTTATTTAGACTTTTGTACTCTGGTGTTTTCAATTCGTTTAACTTTTTATTTTTATTTTGTCTTCTTGTCTTCTTGTCTTCTTGTCTTCTTGAATTCTTGTCTTCTTGTCTTCTTGTCTTCTTGTCTTCTTGTCTTCTTGTCTTCTTGTCTTCTTGTCTTCTTGTCTTCTTGTCTTCTTGTCTTCTTGTCTTCTTGTCTTCTTGTCTTCTTGTCTTCTTGTCTTCTTGTCTTCTTGTCTTCTTGTCTTCTTGTCTTCTTGTCTTCTTGTCTTCTTATCTTCTTGTCTTCTTGTCTTCTTGTCTTCTTGTCTTCTTGTCTTCTTGTCTTCTTGTCTTCTTGTCTTCTTGTCTTCTTGTCTTCTTGTCTTCTTGTCTTCTTGTCTTCTTGTCTTCTTGTCTTCTTGTCTTCTTGTCTTCTTGTCTTCTTGTCTTCTTGTCTTCTTGTCTTCTTGTCTTCTTGTCTTCTTGTCTTCTTGTCTTCTTGTCTTCTTGTCTTCTTGTCTTCTTGTCTTCTTGTCTTCTTGTCTTCTTGTCTTCTTGTCTTCTTGTCTTCTTGTCTTCTTGTCTTCTTGTCTTCTTGTCTTCTTGTCTTCTTGTCTTCTTGTCTTCTTGTCTTCTTGTCTTCTTGTCTTCTTGTCTTCTTGTCTTCTTGTCTTCTTGTCTTCTTGTCTTCTTGTCTTCTTGTCTTCTTGTCTTCTTGTCTTCTTGTCTTCTTGTCTTCTTGTCTTCTTGTCTTCTTGTCTTCTTGACTTTTTGACAATTTTGACAATTTTGACAATTTTGACAATTTTGACAATTTTGACAATTTTGACAATTTTGACAATTTTGACAATTTTGACAATTTTGACAATTTTGACAATTTTGACAATTTTGACAATTTTGACAATTTTGACAATTTTGACAATTTTGACAATTTTGAAAATTTTGAAAATTTTGACAATTCTGACAATTCTGACAATTTTGACAATTTTGACAATATTGACAATTTTGACAATTTTGATAATTTTGACAATTTTGACAATTTTGACAATTTTGACAATTTTGACAATTTTGACGATTTTGACAATTTTGACAATTTTGACAATTTTGACAATTTTGACAATTTTGACAATTTTGACAATTTTGACAATTTTGACAATTTTGACAATTTTGACAATTTTGACAATTTTGACAATTTTGACAATTTTGACAATTTTGACAATTTTGACAATTTTGACAATTTTGACAATTTTGACAATTTTGACAATTTTGACAATTTTGACAATTTTGACAATTTTGACAATTTTGACAATTTTGACAATTTTGACAATTTTGACAATTTTGACAATTTTGACAATTTTGACAATTTTGACAATTTTGACAATTTTGACAATTTTGACAATTTTGACAATTTTGACAATTTTGACAATTTTGACAGTTTTGACAATTTAAACATTTTTGACAATTTTGACAGTTTGGCATTTTTGACAATTTTGACAATTTTGACAATTTTGACAAATTTGACAATTTTGACAATTTTGACAATTTTGACAATTTTGACAATTTTGACAATTTTGACAATTTTGACAATTTTGACAATTTTGACAATTTTGACAATTTTGACAATTTTGACAATTTTGACAATTTTGACAATTTTGACAATTTTGACAATTTTGACAATTTTGACAATTTTGACAATTTTGACAATTTTGACAATTTTGACAATTTTGACAATTTTGACAATTTTGACAATTTTGACAATTTTGACAATTTTGACAATTTTGACAATTTTGACAATTTTGACAATTTTGACAATTTTGACAATTTTGACAATTTTGACAATTTTGACAATTTTGACAATTTTGACAATTTTGACAATTTTGACAATTTTGACAATTTTGACAATTTTGACAATTTTGACAATTTTGACAATTTTGACAATTTTGACAATTTTGACAATTTTGACAATTTTGACAATTTTGACAATTTTGACAATTTTGACAATTTTGACAATTTTGACAATTTTGACATTTTTGACAATTTTGACAATTTTGACAATTTTGACAATTTTGACAATTTTGACAATTTTGACAATTTTGACAATTTTGACAATTTTGACAATTTTGACAATTTTGACAATTCTGACAATTCTGACAATTTTGACAATTTTGACAATTTTGACAATTTTGACAATTTTGACAATTTTGACAATTTTGACAATTTTGACAATTTTGACAATTTTGACAATTTTGACAATTTTGACAATTTTGACAATTTTGACAATTTTGACAATTTTGACAATTTTGACAATTTTGACAATTTTGACAATTTTGACAATTTTGACAATTTTGACAATTTTGACAATTTTGACAATTTTGACAATTTTGACAATTTTGACAATTTTGACAATTTTGACAATTTTGACAATATTGACAATATTGACAATTTTGACAATTTTGACAATTTTGACAATTTTGACAATTTTGACAATTTTGACAATTTTGACAATTTTGACAATTTTGACAATTTTGACAATTTTGACAATTTTGACAATTTTGACAATTTTGACAATTTTGACAATTTTGACAATTTTGACAATTTTGACAATTTTGACAATTTTGACAATTTTGACAATTTTGACAATTTTGACAATTTTGACAATTTTGACAATTTTGACAATTTTGACAATTCTGACAATTTTGACAATTTTGACAATTTTGACAATTTTGACAATTTTGACAATTTTGACAATTTTGACAATTTTGACAATTTTGACAATTTTGACAATTTTGACAATTTTGACAATTTTGACAATTTTGACAATTTTGACAATTTTGACAATTTTGACAATTTTGACAATTTTGACAATTTTGACAATTTTGACAATTTTGACAATTTTGACAATTTTGACAATTTTGACAATTTTGACAATTTTGACAATTTTGACAATTTTGACAATTTTGACAATTTTGACAATTTTGACAATTTTGACAATTTTGACAATTTTGACAATTTTGACAATTTTGACAATTTTGACAATTTTGACAATTTTGACAATTTTGACAATTTTGACAATTTTGACAATTCTGACAATTCTGACAATTTTGACAATTTTGACAATTTTGACAATTTTGACAATTTTGACAATTTTGACAATTTTGACAATTTTGACAATTTTGACAATTTTGACAATTTTGACAATTTTGACAATTTTGACAATTTTGACAATTTTGACAATTTTGACAATTTTGACAATTTTGACAATTTTGACAATTTTGACAATTTTGACAATTTTGACAATTTTGACAATTTTGACAATTTTGACAATTTTGACAATTTTGACAATTTTGACAATTTTGACAATTTTGACAATTTTGACAATTTTGACAATTTTGACAATTTTGACAATTTTGACAATTTTGACAATTTTGACAATTTTGACAATTTTGACAATTTTGACAATTTTGACAATTTTGACAATTTTGACAATTGTGGCAATTTTGACAATTTTGACAATTTTGACAATTTTGACAATTTTGACATATTTGACAATTTTGACAATTTTGACAATTTTGACAATTTTGACAATTTTGACAATATTGACAATTTTGACAATTTTGACAATTTTGACAATTTTGACAATTTTGACAATTTTGACAATTTTGACAATTTTGACAATTTTGACAATTTTGACAATTTTGACAATTTTGACAATTTTGACAATTTTGACAATTTTGACAATATTGACAATATTGACAATTTTGACAATTTTGACAATTTTGACAATTTTGACAATTTTGACAATTTTGACAATTTTGACAATTTTGACAATTTTGACAATTTTGACAATTTTGACAATTTTGACAATTTTGACAATTTTGACAATTTTGACAATTTTGACAATTTTGACAATTTTGACAATTTTGACAATTTTGACAATTTTGACAATTTTGACAATTTTGACAATTTTGACAATTTTGACAATTTTGACAATTTTGACAATTTTGACAATTTTGACAATTTTGACAATTTTGACAATTTTGACAATTTTGACAATTTTGACAATTTTGACAATTTTGACAATTTTGACAATTCTGACAATTCTGACAATTTTGACAATTTTGACAATTTTGACAATTTTGACAATTTTGACAATTTTGACAATTTTGACAATTTTGACAATTTTGACAATTTTGACAATTTTGACAATTTTGACAATTTTGACAATTTTGACAATTTTGACAATTTTGACAATTTTGACAATTTTGACAATTTTGACAATTTTGACAATTTTGACAATTTTGACACTTTTGACCATTTTGACAATTTTGGCAGTTTTGACAATTTTGACAATTTTTGACAATTTTGACAATTTTGACATTTTTGACAATTTGAACAATTTGCTCAATTTTGACAATTTTGACAATTTTGACAATTTTGACAATTTTGAACAAAATTTTTGAATTTCTGAGGAATTTATAAATGTGAGCCCACAGCATAGTTTACCAAACAGTTTTGTAGTCAAGGAATTCTCTTTTCACCGACTCAATAACTTTTTTTCAATCTCAAACTTTCAAAACGGAACAACAAATGATTCTGGTCACAGTTTTCTGTTCCATTTTTTCGTCAATTCTTGCGGGTCATTGAAAAAAATGCACAATCAGCTAACTATTCCGCGAAGTCACAATGTCTGGCTTTAAAAGTCGGGAAGGGACAAAAAAAATAGAAACGTAAACACAAGAAAACGCCTTTTCGAGCGCAAGAATTGGCGAAAACGAGTTGCTTTCTTCAGGGAATTCCTTCTTCCTTTCCATGTTTTTGCCAATACAAATTCCATTTCTGCAATATCCGCAGGACGTGAATCAAATAGCTAAGGACCGGGAACAGTTTTGTAAACGCTTTTCATTTTCTCTTTTCCAAGCGCATAAAAATAGTCCTCTTCATACAGTGAAGAAAAGAGCTATCTGTTGTTTTTGCTTTCCATTGTTGGGTTTGCTTTCGATTGCCAACATTTTCGAGTCCTTTTTCCATCAATATTTGGAACTAGCTGAACCCGTACGAACTTCGTTTCGCTTTAAATCATTGGTACGTCAAAATGAGTTTAGCAAATGAATTCGAAACATTCTTTCGACAATTTTGGGGAAAAAATTCAACAGGGTTTAAAGTCGCTACTATTACTATTACTTGAAATTCAAATTAAACTGTTGATTGGCTTTTTATTAAAATTTATGTGAGAGTGTTTTCTTCTCGATCGGTTGCAAAATCTAGACATTATGGCAGAAACATGTACTATTTGTTTGTGTGCACGACTCTTTTGCTTGACCTTCACACTTAAATTGGTATCAATTAACTGCCTCCAACAAAATTATGGCATAAAACACTGAACTTTCAATGAAACCCGCTTTTTCTGTCCCATGGCCCGAAATTCGATAATTGAAACCAATTTTACGTTCCTCAAAACTCCCTTGTGCCATTTTTTCTATTCAAATTATATGTAAAATTACGTCAGGAACTTGAAAACAGTGATCAGTGAATATAGACGCCCCTTTCGCCGACCCTTGACACGGAACATGCTACCTGGAGTCAATTGCTCAAAGTTTATAACCCTCATCTGAACATTTTCATCTCAATCCGATGCATGATCACGACAATATCGCGAAAACAGTGAGCAACTAACATGGATGGCCTTTTTTATGACCACGATTCAAAACTTGACACCTGAAATCAATTATCTTTTCTGTTAAACTCCCATGTTCCAATTTTCATTACAATTCTATGCTCAATCAAGAGAATATCGTAAAAACAGTGAACAGATAATAACCCCTTTTGCCGACCCCTAAGTCAAGATTTGAAACCGGAAAGCAAAAGAGCGTCCCTCAAAACTCCTATGCGGAAATTTTCATCTCAATCCAATGTAGAATAACGTCAAAATCGCAAATACATTAAAGTTGGGTATGGACGACTCCTTCAGCCGAATTCTGATCCGCAATTCGAAACTTGAAATCGATTGCTCGTCTTTCAAAACACTCATGTGCAAATTTTCATCACAATCCAGTGTATAATAACACCAATATCGCAAAAACATTAATCAGTGAATATGGACGACCCCTTTGGCCGACCCCTGACCCTAAATTTGATTACTGTAATCGATTGCTCGTCTCTCAAAACACTCATGTGCAAATTTTCATCACAATCCAATGTAAAATAAAGCCAATATCGCAAAAACATTAATCAGTGAATATGGACGACCCCTTTTGCCGACCTCAAACCCTAAATTTGATAACTGTAATCGATTGCTCGTCTCTCAAAACACTCATGTGCAAATTTTCATCACAATTCGATGTATAATAACGCCAATATCGTAAAAACATTAATCAGTGAATATGGACGACCCCTTTGGCCAACCCCTGACCCTAAATTTGATTACTGTAATCGATTATTCGTCTCTCAAAACACTCATGTGCAAATTTTCATCACAATCTGATGTATAATAACGCCAATATCGCAAAAACATAAATCAGTGGATATGGACGACCCCTTTTGCCGACCCCTATCCCTAAATTTGACAACTGTAATCGATTGCTCGTCTCTCAAAACACTCATGTGCAAATTTTCATCACAATCCGACGGAAAATAACGTCAATAACGTGAAAACAATATTTGTCTTGTATGGACGACCCCCTTCAGAAGGGGTCGTCCAAAAATCCAAAAACATTTTTCATCATTCCTGGTCCAAATGAGCATCCACGCCAAATTTCAGATCTCTAGCTCTTAAGACGGCTGAGTCTATAGAGGACAAACAAACAAACAAACAAACAAACAAACATACAGATAATTGCTTTTTATATATATAGATAATATGGCCGGTAACGACCATTATTGGTAGCGATGCATTTTATTGGCTGGAATAACTTATAACACTTTTGTTCTTAAAGGGAGGGGTAAATTGAAAGCTGAGTAAGAAGATGGTTGGCTTTTGATTTGTTTCCTATGGAAAAGTAATCTTATGTCAAACCGACGGCCAAATTCCGAAAAAGTGAGGAAAAAGAGTTATCAATCAATCAAGAATATCAACTGTAATCTGTATTCGAAATATAATCTTGTCAGTTTTGAAAAATCAAACTAAGTTTCATAAAATTATAGTCTTGTTTTTTCGACAGTTTATGAAAAAAGTTCATTCAAAGCCAAGCTAACTTGAAAGGATAACGCTAACCACATCATTTAAGCTCAAAAAAGCAGTGGCTAGTCCAAAGGCCGTGATGAAAAATTGGTCGAAACAGAGCACACAAAGTGTATTATTTCCATAACGAGCTGCTGCTGCTTCCTTCAATTCATTCACTCATTCATTCATCCACTGCCTGGCAACTGCCAACATGCAATATGGGGCTTTGTTTATTTAACCTCAACCCCCAACCCCACACAACAAGAGCACCTTCTTTAACCTAACCTTTGCCAGGGGAGCTCAATTCGCGATTCGCACCTGCTGGCCACCACCTGGAAAGCCGAATGAAACGATGTCCGACCAAAGCCCGAAAGCCGGATGTGGACTGCCTTGCGGGGCAACACGGAAACGGAACTCGGCAGCGCGCAATCATCGTTAACATAATTAATAATGAATTATAATGAAAATTTTCCGGAAATTAGTCCAATCCGATAATGCTGGTTGGTGTGGAATAAATCCGGTGATGGTGTTCTTTTAATTTTTGCTTTGCTTTATGTTCCGCTGTGCTTCAATCCTCACACCTAAACGACACATTTGAACGCCAGCAGTGTCCTCACTTTTGAAACAGTAGTGAACTTTTTCTGCCTTTTTGTTCTTACCAATTCAAACACATCAAATCGACAACACGAACATTTTCGCTAGATGAATGGACCACAGTGGGTTTACATTCATATTGTAAATTGAAATTGTAAATTTTTAAACCGAAAAACAGTTAAAATGCTATTGAAACTTTTTATTTCCTGTAATACATTCGATTACATGTTGGATTGCCTTGTGTTTTAGAGTGTTATTGCGGAGATGTTTCCATTAATCGCATTAGTGCTTATCGTCTTTTTATCGTATTATTTGAAAGTTATTAAAAAAACAATAAATTCTGAAAACTTTGAAAATACTTGTGATCAACGACAGAAATTTAATTTGAGAATTTTATACTGATATCGAACACACTGGCAAATGTCATATCAAGCCATATCATATCATGTCATATCATATCATAACATATTGTATCAAGTCATATCATGAAACCCTATGAAAACTAAGAACAAATAATTGAAATCATAATACACAAATGTCAAAATCTTAAGCAATGAGATTTCCAGTTTACGGAATTCCACTACTGCTTACTGCCGAATTCCATACAATTTTTTTCGTTGAGCCCAAAACTCAACCAAATCTGTTGAAAAGCGGAACGGTGAAAGGGTGAATCCAACTGTGTTAGATGTATTTTGGTCGAAAATTGTCGTATACAACACAATGCGTAAAAAGTACTCATTGCGTGTTCGACAAAATTTGCGGCCTTTGAACCACAATTACTTTTCTGTTTCAAATCCAATCGAGTTACAGTCTTCGGGTGAAATATTTGTCTCAATTTAGACTTTGAGAAAATCAACCATAAAAAACAATCAGCTAGTGATGAAAAAAGTTATTG
The DNA here is from genome assembly GCF_029784155.1 of Uranotaenia lowii. NCBI lineage: Eukaryota > Metazoa > Arthropoda > Insecta > Diptera > Culicidae > Uranotaenia > Uranotaenia lowii. The sequence continues at coordinate 28,190,337 of NC_073693.1, forward strand.
ATGAAAAACCAGTATATTTCGTTCCTTCCGGGCAAAATACCTCAAAATTTTATTCACGTTTGAGACTTTAAAAACGAACACACACATATAGGATCTCAGTGAAACTTCTTGTTTCTTTGAAGAGATCTAATTTACTTAACTCTAAGGCGTACATCTTTCAAGGATATTTTGGCTAGCATCTTACAAATGCTAAAACCACCAGACCACAGAAAGAGTACTATGTGTGCCGTGATCGGGATTCGATCTCATGGACTCTGGCTTAGAAGACTGGAATGCTATCCTCTAGGCCACGTCCGGCGGCCTTAAGAGGATAGAAGAAGACTTAAGAAACCCTTCCCTATGGTCAGATCTTCTAGAAACTTGGCATGTGATCTTCTGGTAAGCTAATAAATAATTTTGACTTGGAGCGAGTGAGATTTATCATGTTTCATTCTTCCTATACTATGATAAGTGTACTGCGGTTCGTTAAATTATTAAAAACTCCAAAAATTTCAGTTATGGTAAAGTAGTCATAACTTCTTCAATTTCAACCGATTTTGATAAATAACCACTTGAAATCTTTGTTTTGAATTGACATCCAAGCGCAAAAGAAAATCAGATTTTTTAAATGCTATCATCGAGTCTAAAACTTCCGTTGAAACAAATTTTTCTCTAAAAAAATGCGTTTTTTCTCATAAAGTCACTAATATCAACAATACTGTTGGTCAAACGCAAAAACAGTGTTCAGATGATCGATATAAAACTTATTCACCTTCAATATGCCAGAGAGAGATTTTAAATTACTGTTATGCCGTCCGAGATATTTTAATCTAAATATAAGAACTTTTTTAATTTTTTCGAAATTTCATATTTGGAGCATAACTCAAAAACGGTTCTACTGAGATTTTTTTGAATTTCATTTTCGGATTCAGCGCCCGATTTTACATTAAAAATGTTGGTCAGTTAATCAAGTTCACGTTTTTTTTTTTTAATTTTGTAAACTAGTGTTATTGGTTTCTTCAGTTATTTTTAATTTTTTTAAACATTTTTCACTATATTTAGAAAAAGGGATGACATGCAACAAATTTTGATTTTAATGCTAAATCTAATGAAATCGTATGTAAATGTATAGTTTTTGAAAATTTGTTGATGTTATAAAAGCCATAACACATAAATAACAGCAATTGCTGTAATTTCTGGTTCTGTTGAAACTAATTTTCACATGTTTTGTGAACATAAAAATATTGCATACATTAAGGGGTAAAAAAATACTACAAAAAATTCTACTAGCTGAAATCATGAAAAAAAAATCTATTGATGAATGAAATTTCAATGATGACAAATGCATGATGCAAAACAATCATATTCGAGCATATAGAAACGAGATAACAAGGTGTCTCTTTGATTTGCATTTTGTTGCATCTTATCCCAGGCAGGTAACTGAATTACTGAATTGAAAAATATTATTTGTTGTATAATAAATTTGTGATTGTTCGAAAAATATTTTCACAACAACAGTGTTGCAATAGGATAATTTAACCAATCAAATGTTTGTCGGTAATATTAACAAGCCAATCCGTCGGTAAAGATTTCTACGACATCGAAATATGTTAAAATTTTTTCATTTATTGATGGATTTTTTAAATTTTAAATGAAACTGTTCAACTTTAAGATACTAGCTGAAGATGCGAAAAACTATGTTATCATCATTTTGTATTAATTAAAAGATTACTCGATAACGTTATATAAAATTAAAAATTATATTAGAGCTGTGGTAAACAAATGTGGCATCAAACTCCGCTGTTGCATGATGCCCCGTTTGACGGTATTTGATTGAATATCAGTGAGGAATTAAGCAGACATCAGATACTTGAGCAATATTTTTCTGCTTCCACTGAAAACGGTCGGATCCATTAAAAATCTTAGTTTTTCCAGCGTATCTCACTCTAATTCAGTAAAAAAAAACACTTATACGAGTAAAACGAAATTAAAAAATTAATTAATTATTTTTATGAAGAGATTAACCACCGTAATTTTTGTTTGTTACTTTGATTTATCGGCCTAGCGGTGAAAAGTGATGTCCTTTTTAGTAGGGACATCTAAAGATTATGAAATTTTTATATAGATGGATAGAAGGTTAGAAGAAATGAAAGATGGTGAAAATGAGCGGGTAGAATTTGTCTAGAAGCATTACCATCACATACCAAATTTTTGTTCCTCACGAGCCTACTACTATGAAGTGGTAGATACAGATAGAGTTGCATCTACCACCACACATTAGTAGGCTTAGCGTGGTCCGCTTAGTTAAAGGGAGCTTATCTGAGCGATCACATACCATCTTTTTGTTCGTCCGCACTACAAGTTCTCGCTTGTGGGGCGGACCACGCTAAGCCTACTAATGTGTGGTGGTAGATGCAACTCTATCTGTATCTACCACTTCATAGTAGTAGGCTCGTGAGGAACAAAAATTTGGTATGTGATGGTAATGCTTCTAGACAAATTCTACCCGCTCATTTTCACCATCTTTCATTTCTTCTAACCTTCTATCCATCTATATAAAAATTTCATAATCTTTAGATGTCCCTACTAAAAAGGACATCACTTTTCACCGCTAGGCCGATAAATCAAAGTAACATTAATTAATTATTTTTCGTAGATTTGTATCCATTTAACATGGAGCTGTTACTTTTGTTGGCCTAACAGCTTAAATTATGGATCTTTCGTCTCGTAATTTTTTGTTTTGATTTACAATTTAATGTCGCTTCAAATCGGTGAAACATTTTTGAAAACATTCAAGAGCTGCTTTCAAAGTTGTGGAAGATATTGAAAAGTGTTTGTGACAGTAAATCCGAGCGTTGTTTATCAATTTGTTTATCATTCGGGTTGCGAGTCTCCGCGTTGCTCTCGTACGAAACAGATCGCTAGCGCTTTTTGTCTGGTTCGCCGTCGTGCCGAGTCCGGAAGTAATTTTGAATGGGAAAATTGAACCAAGTTGATAGTCATATTTGTGATTTTAAGTACAAAAGGAAAAAAACAGTGGAATTCAGAAAGAAAAAATGTGGTATAAATGGAAAAATGATTAGCTTGAGAATATGGCTGCATTTCGATTAGTGGCAGTAGGGTATAAATACCGAATATGTGAATATGAACAAAAGGAAAAAAAAACACTAATAGTATTTATTTATATATCCATCGAAATTGATAGTGAAACTTGCTCATAAGGAAATTTTTCTTTATGAGCGAAAATTCGAGAAATCAGGTTTGGTCCCGTGACCCTAGCGTTGATTATGTTTGGGTGTAAAAGGTTGTAGGAGGAGAAAAAGTAAAACGAGCAAATAAACAGCTAAACGCGAAGAGCTTAATGTTTATATCGTGCGGTTCTATTTACATCAAGCGGTACAGTTCGCAGTGTTACGTGGGTAGGAAAAATAAAGCGGTGCGTGTTGATTTTAGGAAAAAACGGATCTCAGTTTCAAACGCCAGATTGAATGATAGCGGAAATCAGGTGACTTCGTTCTTTATTGATATTCGCTTTAAATTGTTGTTTTTTTTTTTTTTTTTTTTTTATTTATTAATGCTCAGCTCATAGTTTACGGCTATATGCATATCTTAAAACTAAATATATAAATCAGTGTTACATTATAAATATTTACATAAAATTACAAGCTAATTACAATTCTTTATAAATATCAATTTCTTTTAAAAATTTAAAAAGATTTTTCAGTTCAATATTTGTTGGTTTTGCAATACTATTAACATTTATGGAATATTTCCTTCTAATATTTTCATGTTTCTTACATTCTTCTAAAATGTGTTTGACTGTTATATCAGTGTTACAAAAATCGCATTGGGGTGGATTTTCACGTTTCATGTAATAAGTGTGTGTGTATCTGGTGTGACCTATTCTCAATCTTGTTAAAATGATACTTTCTTTACGACTAATGTGTGTAGGGTGGTCTGTTTGAGTAACTGTTTCTTTAATGTTTTTAAGTTTATTTGTTGTAAGACTATCCCACTCTTTTTGCCACTCACAATTTACGACTGATTTAATTTCTTTTATAAAATCTAAAGTAGTTGGATTCATGATTTGAATATTTAGATTTTTTGCGGATTTCGCTAAAGCGTCAACTCTTTCATTCCCTCTTAGACCTATGTGACTAGGTATCCATATAAAAGCAATTTCGTGGTGAACTTTATTGATTATGTCATGAATGTCATTAATAATTGAATTTGGGCTATACACGTCCTTAATTGCTTGTAGAGCACTGAGAGAGTCGCAAGCAATCAAAAATTTACCAAGAATATCTTGTGTTTCTATCATTTTAAGAGCATTTTTTATAGCTACAAGTTCTGAAGTAAAAACAGAAGTAAAAGAGGGTAACCTAACAACTATCTCTTGTCCTAATCCAAAGGCTGCACTTCCAACTACGTCGCCAATTTTTGATCCGTCAGTATACAAAATATTAAAATTTTTATATTTGTTTATTTTTTTTATAAATTCGTTTTTATAAATTATTTCTGAGGTAACTGATTTTTTAAATTTTGTCAAATCAAGATCGATTTTAAAAAATTTGTGTTTCCACGGTGGAGTGTCGTAAAATTGATAAGAGCCTATGGCATTATAATTTATGTTATATTTTTTGAAACATTCAAAACATCTCGAAATAGAGGACTTTGATGATTTTAACTTTTGAGAGTTTCTTATTTGAATATTTAAGGGATGTTTTTGGTTTGAAATTATCTTGATAAAATAATTCATGAGTTGTATTTCACGACGATATTTCAAGGGCATTATTCCTGATTCACAAAGAAGGCTTTGAACGGGACTCGTTCGGAAAGCGCCTAAAGATTGTCTTATCCCGGAGTTATGAACAGAATCCAAAAGTTTAAGTTTTGTTTTAGTACCTGTTGCATAAATAATAGATCCATAATCTAACGCGGATAAAGTCATGGTTTTATAAATATGAAGTAAACTTTTCCTATCTGAGCCCCAACTAGTGTGGGAGAGTGTCCTGATCAGTTTAAGAGACGATTGTGTTTTTATTTTCAATTGTTTCAAATGATGATCCCATTGCAGTCGTTTGTCGAAAATAATTCCTAAAAATTTATGTTTATTTACAACCTCTATTTTCTCTCCATATAATATCAAATTAGGCTCAACACGACAGTTTCGTTTTCTACAAAAATGAATAATTTTAGTTTTCTCAACGGAAAATTTAAACCCAGTTACATTAGACCACTGTTCCATTCTGGAAAGACAATTTTGAAGTTTTTCCTCGATAACATCCATGGTTTTGGCTCTATAAAAAATAGCCAAATCATCTGCAAAGCCTACTCGTTTAACTCCATGAGTTAAATGTGATGAAATACTATTCATAGCTATTAAAAACAGAGTTGTGCTAATAACAGATCCCTGGGGAATACCGTTTTCTTGAATAAAACTGTCGGAAAATGTATTACCAACACTAACTTTGAACGATCGATGTTGTAAAAAATTTTCTAAAAAATATAACATATTTCCTTTGATTCCATACGAAGCTAATGCATTCAAAATACCTCGCCTCCAAGCTGTGTCATAAGCCTTTTCCAAATCAAAAAAGATAGAAACTAAATGTTCACTTTCTGTAAAACTGTCTTGGATTGAAGATTCTAAAGCTACTAAGTTGTCTAAAGTATTACGACCCTTTCTAAAACCTGATTGATGAGGATCAATTATATTATTTAATTCCAAAAACCACCAAAGACGTTTGTTTACCATCTTTTCAAAGAGTTTACATGGGCAACATGTCAATTGTATAGGTCTATAATTATTTGTATTTAATGGACTTTTATTGGGTTTTAATATTGGTATGGTGATGGATTCTTTCCAGTTATCAGGGAACGATCGTTCTATCCAGAGTTTATTAAATGTCTTTAAAAGGTAAAAGAATCCGTCATTTGGTAAATTTTTAATCATGTCATAGTGAATCAGATCTGGTCCTGCGGACGATCCTTTGCATGTTGCCAAAGCCATTTTTAATTCAATCATTGTAAAAGGCTCGTTAATCACGTTAAAATGTATCTCATCTTTATCGAGGGGAAGGTTTTCTAAAGATTGTTTATGAAGTAGAAAATTTTGAGGATATTTATTAGAGCTAGATACAGACTCAAAAGACTTTCCTATTGCTTCTACAATGAGACGAGGATCAGTTATCAAAGAACCATTTTGTTCAATTGCAGTAATGGATTGTGATTTCGACTTTCCCTGAATATTTTGAATTTTATTCCAGACTTCTTTAGTAGATGTTGAAAGATTTATAGTGGGAACGAAGTTCTGCCAACTTTTAGTTCGCGCGTTACGAGTAACTCTCCTTGCTCTAGCTTTTGCTTTTTTATATTCAATTTCTGTTTCATTAGATGTATGAGACTTAAAAATCCTCAACGCTCTCTTCCTCCCTTGAATGGCCTCTGAAACCTCAGAGGTCCACCAAGGGGGTTTTGGTCTCTTTACACTACTTGGAGTTTTAGGAATAGACTCGGTAGCAGCTGATACAATAGATTTATTAAACAGATCAATCATACTCAAACCGTCTTCTTCTTGGAGATTATCTAGGTTAATGGAGACCAAATTTTGGTACAATATCCAATCTGCTGCCTGTGTAATAAACTTTGGTCGACGGTAGACATTCGAATCGCGAACTAGGGGAGAAAGGATTATGGGGTAGTGATCGCTAGAACAGAGATCGTCGTGGACTTTCCAGTCGAAGTGGGTTGAAAGAATAGGAGACCCGAAAGTTAAATCGATTGCTGAAAAACTACGATGGGCTAAAGAAAAATGTGTTTGCGATCCGTCATTGAAAATATTTAAATCACATCCCTCTATGACTGACTCTATCAGTTTTCCCCTAGAGCAGTCATGATGACTGCCCCATATAGTATTATGTGCATTACAGTCTGTTGTTATTAAGAATGGTTCAGGTAGTTTGTTAATTAACGCTTCTAAATCTTGTCTTGAGAAAACTTCATTTGGGGGTAAATATAAACTACAAATCGAATATTTTATGGGAAAATGCACTAAAACTGCTACAGCTTGTAAAGAAGTATCTAAATCGATTTCAATTGCATGTATATCATTTCTCACACACAATGCCACTCCGCCAGAGGCGCGTGTGTGAATGTTATCATTTGTAAAAAAAATCTTAAAGTTTTTCAAAGAAGGGGTTCTAGTTAAATTAAAATGTGATTCTTGAACACTTATTACAGATGGGTTGAACTTGCTAATTAAAAGTTTGATTTCTTCAATGTGGCTATAAAAACCATTGCAATTCCATTGCATGATAATATTATTAGCCATTACGTGATCGTAAATTGTGTCAACATAACGAATGAAATGTAAGGCGGCAAGAAAACAGCCTTCATTACGCTCGATATGCTGAAAAGCATTGAAAGTGTAAGAATCTTACAAAAAATAATCAGTTTCAACAGTTATGTGTTATCGTTTAACCTATCTGTACCAAATAGAATAGATGTTTTAAGTGTTTGTGAAATTAAATTGAAAGTTTCCTCATTAGTTACTATGTTTTCTACTGTGTTAGGAATGGATACGTTGTTTGAATTACTTGTGTATGTTATGTTACTACTTGCGTGACTCAATTGTTGTGGTAAAGGCTCATCATTTGTCTGTTGAGATAAATGTGAACCTGTTTCTTCGAGCGATGATTGTTTGTCGTTTGTTTCCTTTTGGTCTGTTGTCTTCGATGATGATGTATCAGGCGTCTCCATCATATCGGCCCATGATGGAGATTGAGTGGTGGTGGATGGTTTATCTTGGTTGGTGTGGCTTGGCGATGATTCAGTTGGTTCGATGTTTTCGTTGGTAGTTTCAGTTGTTGTTGGTTTGCTTGTTGTTGAGTTCCCGGAAGTGGGCTGTTGATGTTCCTCTCTTCTTTCGTTTCTGAGAGCTGCGGCGTAACTCTCTCTCAGATTTGGTCTCACGGTGATAACGTTCGGTACACGTAGGCGTCGAATTCGTCTGGCGTCTTTTAGAGAAACTCTCTCTTCAACTCGGATACGCTGGATCTCAAACTCGTCGATGAAAACCGGGCACTCACGCGACAGTGCTGAGTGGCAACCTCGACAATTTACGCAAGTAAGTGTCGAAGCACATGGTTTCTTGTCGTGGAATAGATTAGCGCACATTGCACAGATACCGTTTCCTTTGCACTGGTCTTTTTTATGTCCATATCTAAGACATGTCATACACCGTAGGGGGAAGGGGACGTAGGGACGAACTTTGCACTGGTAAAAGGCTGCATCTATTGAACTTGGCAAGGCCCCAAGGTCGAAAGTGAGGATGAAAGCACCTGTTTCCACGATTTTTCCACTTTTGTCTTTTCGCGTTATACGTTTCACTTCAGACACATGGCTAGGAGAAAGTTCTTTCAGAATTTCTTCGTCTTTTAACATTTTCAAATCCGGGCAATATATCGTGCCTTTGGATTTATTCATCGAGGGATGGTCGATAACCGCAATGTTGATTCCATCGGTTAGTTTTGTTTGCTTGATGATTTTTTCCGCTTGATGCCTGTTCACGGTTTTCAAGAGCAGTGTACCGTTTTTGTACCTTTCGATCTTGATGTTCGCAGATATAGCATCGATGGCCCGTTTTATCAAAAATGGATTTACGTACTCCATTGTTTTGTCTTTGTCCGTTCGACTCAGAATGAGGAAACGAGAACCGTTGTCACCTCCATCAAGACGTTGTTGCTTTGTAAAGTTAATTTCCCCAACAACCTCACGTTGAGCATGCCTTTTTTTATTTTTCCCCATTACACTGAATTTCGATTTACAGTTTGCTTCATTGCCATCCAATAAGGCAAATCGAGACCCGAAAACCGGAATTGAGCCGCCGGAGTCGGCCGCCATGTTTCCCAACCCCTCACTCAGAACCAACGATAAAAAACAACTATTGTTTCAAAAAACAATTCGGTCACTCAAACAATGCAGTCAAATAATCTCTTCTTTCGGACACTAGAGAAGTTCGTCTATCAGCGTCTGTACCGCTCAAGAGTTGAAGAAAGACTCGTGTAAATTGTTGTTCATTACTAGTTTAAAAAAAATATCCATGTGGTTAGCATTGTGTAGGCTTGTCAAAAAGGATATTTAAAAACGTCAATCTGTGTCCGTGAGCTCATTTGCACGAGCCTGGAACCATAAACAGTAAAAAAATATGTAACCTGAATGGGAAGTTAATTGAAATGTGCGAGCAACTAATGCCTGCGAAACTTTGCAGGTGGTTTTGGCTAAGTGTTCTTTGTACCTATATTCCGGTAATACGACTAATTATAATAGCATAAATTTGAAAAAATTCTTATAATCTTTAGGAAATATGAATACGATTTTGAATTTGATTGAATTTGTAATTGAAATTGAAATTGTACAGGGAAATTGCATTGCATATGCATTTAAATTTAGTAAATGATACTTTTTCGGGAAACAGATTTGAAAAAATTAAACTTTTTGTTAATTTATTTTTCTAACTAGGTTCAAAGATCATCAAAACTTAATAACTCGAGTTAGTAGGGTTATTGAAATATAAAATTACTGAAATTGAGGGTCTTGCAAATGACTGACAATTTTTGTTGGGATTTGAATTGTCGAAAAAAAAAACTTTGAAATTTTAAACTAACTTGAAATTCTAAAATAATAAAAAATTGTTTAAACTTTGGAATATAGAAAGTTTTTTTTTTTATTTCTGGAACTGGTATATTCAGAAAAAGGCCAAATCGGACAAATAATTCAACTATATTCTAATTATTACTGCGGTGAGTATAATGTTGGTAGGTATCGTAATTTACTAATTCCTTAACAGCATTTAATGTATCAATATTACATATATACTTTCGCAAATGACATAAATTCATATTCAGGTCTTTCCATATTTAAATATCATATGAAGCGTTTGGTAGGGATCTCCAGGCTTCATTCCGCCCCTGTATCCTGTATCTTTCGCGGTTTTCATCACATGGTTGGCCTGGCCGTAGTAATATCTGCTATGCATAGGAATATGTAACAGGTAATACGCTGAATAGAAAAATGATAGACGCAAGTCTCTCATTTTCCAGGATGCCTACATGTTTTGGCCATGTTGATGTAAGAAGAAGAAGAAGAAGAACAGCTTAAATTATGAAAAATTAATAAAAAATGCCAAATTATGTTCGATTTGTAAAAATCCGACCAACTGGAGATTCACATGGAGAAAATGAAAACGTTTTCTCGTAAAGTTTAAAAGTTTCTTCATTCATTCATTCATTCATTCATTTGCGTCTGATTAAATCGCTGTTTAAAACTAGAGTGTCCATTTCCCGGCCATTTTTACGTTCCAGGGAATCGGAAAATGTAATCATCATATTCCCGGAAATTCTCTGGCTTCCGGGAAATATTCATAGAAGAGATTATATTCCCTCTCTTCTGCAGACGAAATCATAAAAATATGGAATTCTGTACTCACATATATTTTAGCCAAATTATGTGTTGTAGAATCTTTAAAACTATTTTAAAGTCTCAAAAATTCAATGAACAATCATTTAACAAAATTAAATACATATTTACGAAATAGTTCCCTACAATTTTTAATAATCTATTTATCAAATAAACTTTTTGAAAAGAATTTCGACTTAATTTGCATAAATTTCTTAGATAGAGGTGAACAAAGTTATTTTCTCCCAAAAAAAAATTGGTTTACATCTTTCATAATTCATGGATCAGGCGGTGAAAACAATGATGATTTAATATAAATCACTTTATTCGTATTCTACTGATGCAATAAATCTAATTAAACCAATTTAATAAATATAATGCCTTTATTTTGTTTTACGTTGATTATGATTAATTTAAATTAAAAAATTAAAAAAGTGACAAAAAATCTTTTTTTTTCTGTTGCCGAAAACGAAAGGTTTATAACTAGACAAAATTTAGGTTTCATAAGAAGCTTAAAAAGTCTTACAGAACAATCGGTGTTACTTGGGGGATGAAGCCAAAATCAAAAGTTGTCAAAATCGAAAGGGGTCTGTTGTATTTAAACCAACAAAATTGATTGCTTGTTGCTGCAAAAATTGAATAAAATTGAGGAAGATTTTTTTACTTTCGATAGAAGTAGATTTACTAGACTTCAGGTTATTCACCAAATAAAGTGAATTTTCGGATAACTGAACCGCTACACTTTAGTTTCAAATAGTGTCATATCTCTGTCCATGATTTTTCTACTGTGCACAATTCACGAAACGAAAGTTCTAAACGTTGAATATTGCCAAAAAGAGCATTTAATTGTGGTCAGCATATCATATTCGTTGTTTTTTACTTACAACGCAAGGTATTCTTCTTTTCTTAATTCAATTTTGTTTTGTTGATGTCCATCTTTTATCAATCTTTAGAAAAAAAAATTCAGCCTTACCATATCCCAAAATAGAACAATTTTTTTTATTGATTATTTATTATATAGGGGAGAGTGGGGTATCGTGGGCCATGGGGAAACGTGGGCCACTTTTAATATTTCAGATGTGTGTTGAGATAAAAATCTCAAACCAACTGTCATCGTCGTCGCTATGTGTGAGCATATATTTCTATACGTTGTTGACTGAAATACGCATCATATGCTTCTTTTATTTATCAAGCTAAAAAAAGCTAGAAAAATTTACTTACATAATTAAAAAAAACACTCGCTATAACATCGATAGGGAACCTAAAGTGCATAACAAAAATATGTTCATACGCTTATGATCTTAGTTTTGTCATGATCTTTCACGTGGAAAAGGAACTTTTGATGAAACATCAATATGTCACACAAACGCAACCAATTTGCAAATCATAGCTTGTGGGGAATCGTGGGCCACGCATCTTGAACCACCTATATTTTTATGTTTTTATACACATTCAGAACTTAAAATACATTTTTCCTATCTGTAAAGTTTTCTTATGCCAAATGAAGAGTTATGAAAAATATTTTGTCCATCCTATATAAAAATTTTGCCAAAACGATCGCGGGCCAGGTTTTGGAATCTATGCGATCATACACGGCTCTCTTTTTTATTTCATCATCTGAAATTGCTTTAAAATAACGAAATGAATTAGGAAATCACAGTTTTGAGTCAACTCATAAACTTTGCCTGTTATTTGGTCAATTTGGATTTGGTGGCCCACGATTCCCCACCATTTTTCAAAATCCAAAAAAATTTGCTTTTTTTTCAAACAGTCAGAATTCGGGGAAAATAACTAATCAAAAATTTAAAAAAACCTTTTGATACCTTGAAAATGTAGAAAACCATACCATTTTTTATTTACATTTTATCTTTTAATAAAGAAGTTATGGAACGACGAAAAAAGTGGCCCATGATTCCCCACTCTCCCATACTATTTGTCCAATTAAAGCAGTGTAATTTTTCATCGTTTCCCGGAATTTGGAAATTCCTGAAATCGTTTGACGCTCGAGAATTCCTGGTCGGGAAATCCCGGGATGGACCCTCTTTTTAAAACAACTCCATTGAATATAAACGAATTTCCTTTTTTCTACACAATGAATCAGTATTTGGTGGCGTCAAAACGCATAATGTAAGTTGCAAAAAAAAATCAATTAGTATATTGTTATTAAACATTTTGTTGGAGTTGTCGAAATTCATAAAAAATCCATAAAATCCATAATCCATAAATAAAATTTATATTCAAAACTGTAAAAAATATGTTAAAAAAATGTTTTTCTCTTCCTTCAGATGGTTTTTCCGGATTTGAATTATCGAACCTATTGAAGATTTTGGGATTTTTCGATTCTAGAAAGAAAAAAACACTAGTTAGCGGTACAAGCGAGTGGGTTTTTAGCTGTTTATGAAGATTAGTGCTATAGCTCTAACGAAATTGTACTGGCCATAATGAAGGTAAAACTGTTACTTGGGTTCCCAGATATTGTTTAAATCTGACTGGATTTTGATCGGGTTTATTCACATTATTTTGAATCAAATAAAAACTTAAATTTCACTTTGAAAAAAAAATAAAACTAAACGACTTTTGAAAGTTGTTTTAAAATTATTCATTATTTTAATCTTTTGAAAAGACGTTCAACGTCGCTGATAGGATTCGATGAAAAACTGAAATTTCAAGTAATTTACTTTCGTTTTTCTCAAGTAGGGTATTTCTGGAGAATATGCACCCGCTGAGGGAAATGACCGAGTTTGCGAAATACATAAGATTAGCACCCGAATACATATCTACTAATATTCTGTCAATAAAATTACTTTTTTTGTGAAAACTATGAAAATATTAGATTTTTGAAAATGCTTTTCCGAGCAATCATTGTATGTAAATCGCCCTAATGCAGACAAATGATGCTCTAAAACATTGGATCACTAAAAAACAACACAATGTTCGCAGTGGAAATGAATATTTAAATTCGAAAAACAAGATGAAAAAAAAAATTTCCAAGTTAACTACACTTGAAAACAAGTTGTTTTTAAACATTTTCCAGTTGTTAAGTAAAAAATTTTGATTTTTTTTTATTTCCAACTATGTCATTTTTAACCAAATTCTTCTGCTGATGGTTGACGATAAATTTAGTGAACCGATTCGATTATTAGTGCACGTTTTTTACTCAAACCCGTTCGAAAGATGCAATTATTATTTGATAATCTTATTCATGGAAAACTGTATCTACTACAAAATCTAGAGTTAAAAAACGTGATTTTGTTCACATCTTACTAAACAACACCTAGAGAAGACGGCGATTTGTCCAAAAATGATGAAGGCATTTTGATCTGATATTCATGGTTTAATAGATCTTCAGTTTAACATAAAACAACAATTTACCGCAGTTTTTCTTCAATTATTAATTTGAATACATTCTTTGATCAAACAGTAAAATCAATGGTGAGGATGTTTTAAGCAATTGCCAAATTAAATTTTATTGTTTTTCGCGTTTGATTGAATATCTGGCAATAACTAGTTAGTTGAAATGGCTCTGATTTGATCGATCGGGAATAATTTTAATACTCGTGAACATTAAAAATATGATATGTGAAAAAGTTAAATTGTTTTCTCGATTAATAAGAATTCAATTGAAATTGTATGTCTACTTCACTTGTTTTGCAGTGTAGCAAAAAAATTAAACTAAGGCTCTACAACATGCTGAGAATTGTCCACCTGCACAAAAATGTGCAGGATAACGCTTTGAACAGGTAATAATTGCTTGACAAACTTGTATACACCCACCGACAAAGCCGTGAACAAATCCAAGCCAGAGCAGGACTGTTCCTTTTCCGATCCAAGTTCGTTTAAAAGAGGTTGTCAGGTTGTCCAGGGTCAGGTCGGTCAGTTCAAAACCACCACAGTCAGCGGCCATCACAAGCCACCCACGCCCCGCCATCATCATGATTCGCGCGATTGCTGTCAGTCACGCAAACCCCAAAAAAACAACCAACGAACCCACCTCGCTCCACTTGATTTCCGCTTCCTGTGGGGGAATTTGCAGAAGGCGTGGGTGGAAAGTGGGTGGCGGGTGGAAGGATCGTGCCTCACGGTTAGTTAGGCGGTGGGTGATTTTACACCTTTTCGTGGAGTCTCGATTGCACAGCTGCGAGTTCATAATATTTCCCACCCCACACCAACATTGTGTTGGTTTGTGGCAGAGAGTGGCCACGTGGCAGTTCATCATGCTAAATAAACAATAAGGACGATCATCGGCAGAAAGACCCGAAAAGGAGGGAAGCAGAGGAGGGTCGAAAATATAAAAACGCGTGGCTTTGCATCACTGTTTGGAGCCATTTTATGAGCCACGGCAGGTTTTTATTTTCGACCCTCTATCGTGTATCCTTTATGTTGCCGCCAACCGATGCGAAACGGGGTTGGCGAAAAATCTGTCGGTCGGCCTCAATTATGAATCAACGTGAGGAGGTTCCATGTTTTTTTTTTCTTTTTTCGGAGCAAAACCGTGACTGGGGCCACAGAAACGAGATATCTTCTTCCGAATTACTCGACGTTATGGCATAATTTTTCATTCCACATTCTGTGCACAGAGTGCACACTCCCGAGCAACATAAAAAGTACCCTCTCGCACAAAGACAGGGGTAATAAATTTGGTTGAAACGTCATGTGAAGCTTTTTGAAGTTATGATTATTTGCAATTTTGAAATTAAAAATGAAAACCGACACTATCAATTTTAAAATCGAAGTAATAAAATCCATTCGATGTATGAGAAAATGAGGAAATAAACTTTGACATATCCATTGAAAAAATTGTAGTATAGTGCCTACATAATTTAATTAAATTTCTTTAAAAAAGAAAATCAAAAATTCACAAATTATGAAATTTCACCATCTGCGTAAATAAAAACGCCAAATATCCTCTAAAAAACTTTCAACATCAATTATCGCTGTTCCT
Source organism: Uranotaenia lowii (assembly GCF_029784155.1). Taxonomy (NCBI): domain Eukaryota; kingdom Metazoa; phylum Arthropoda; class Insecta; order Diptera; family Culicidae; genus Uranotaenia; species Uranotaenia lowii. Next base: position 28,205,716 of record NC_073693.1, read on the forward strand.
TCCCGCCATGTCAAATTTAGGGAAAATTCATAAATAACCCATAGATTAAATTAGCACAGCCAAGAGTTTCCAGCAAAATCACGTTCCAGTCATATCATCTCTGGTGTTCTTATTGGCAAACACACGAAAGAAGCAACGAACGAAAGTTGTCTCATCTGCTCGGTTGCTCATGGATGGTTTATGGATATTATTTTCCGAGAAATTTTGGCGATACCTGCTCATGTACACACCTGAGTTAGGAAAACTGGTGTGTCGAAAGATTAGATCTCTAACGTGATAATGCGCGAAAATCCGTTCCACAGAAGTCGCAAAATACAACAAACTCCAGGAGAAATGGCTTCGGAAAACATGTTCCTTATTCGATGGGCCAAATTTGTCGGTTGAAAACTTTTCAGATCAGAAGTTTATTGCTTTTTCTTGATTGTAAGTTTTTCGATTTAAGAAAGATTATCTGGATTTAAGAAAGAAGAATCCAGACTAGATGATTGCACAAGCCATAATTTTAATCTGTTTTGCTCAATTTCCTTTTTCTAGATGGATTAATGTAACCAAACAAGAGAATTAATATCTCCAATATTTTTCAAATGATGGACTTTCAAGACCAAATGTCTTCCTTCTAAATTTACTGGGAGCCCCGGGTGACAACTTTAATGTTGATTCGTTGCATTTGCACGACTTTAAAACTTTAAAAATATTCTTAAAATATCTGTAGTATTACTCATTAAAAAGTCTTCCAAAGACAATCAAACCAACCCAACAAAAATTGCACTGTTTTCAAATTATACATCTTGGTCAAGGCCGTAGTTCACCTGATAAGGTTCAGAAAAAGTAAGAAGGTATTCTTCTGAAAACTCAAAATTTAAAATTCTATACCAAACTTGCTGACCCGGTAAACTTATTTGAGCCTTTGAATTTTTACAAAAATAATTATCATGTAAGTAGAGGGTAAATGATTACTCATTTCTATTAAATTGGATCGGTAACGCAAAACGGGGGAAAAAGGGGCATATTTCAGACTATTTTTGTAATATTTATGTCAAATTGTGGATCTTAGCATTGCCGTGATATGCTAAAGTGACGTATATGCCATTTTTAGTTTTCACCAATAATGGCGTTTTTCTCTTCTTCCCCATTTTCTACTTCTCCGGGACTTTTCATGAAATCTGATATTTTATACAGATCACATTTCATTAAATAACCCGGAGAAGTGGAGAATGAGAAAAGAGAAAAACGCTCCTATTGGCGAAAACTAAAAATGGCATTTGCGTCGCTTTGGCATATCACGAACAGAACAAAACTATATCAAAAAGATTTACTCTCAATCATCAAATAGCTATTTTGATTTGAGCTCCCATCACAATGAATGTTTATTAATGTGTTGTTTTTCGCTTCGCTTTTTTTTCATTAAATTTTTTTGTAATCACATTCTTCATCATACTAACATTCGAAGGAATTTTAATGCTGGTGCCTTCCCGTAGTGGCAAAAATTATTTATTAAAAGAAGATATTTATTAAAAGCTTAAAGCGAATTTTTCTGGGATAAACTTTTTTTTCCTTTTAACATTTACAAAGGATTCTTGCTATGTCCATTTTCAATTATTCCCAAGAAAAGTGCGCCAAAGATTGTTTTGTTAAAATGTATCCTCATTTTACGCAGTTTTAGTCAATTGTTTCGCGATTTTTAAAAATCCTTTGAATTACAGAAATGCGTTGAAAACTTTCAATTTTCGTTAAGAATTAAAGTAATTTCCATTTCATACTTTAATAACCTTTATAAACTCATAGAACGCGTGTTCAGGGTCTGTAAATAATTAAAGAGACTTTAATTTAGGCTTAGGGAATATGTGATAACATTTTTTAACGTTCATTCAATAAAACTATTTTAATTGTAATCATGATTTGAAAATCAGAAATGAAGTATTTTTAAAATCTGAGTGCTGTATGTGTTTACCAATGTTTATTTTGTTATTTTATTTTATCTTAGTTTTGATATCTGGCATAAAACTTGCTTTATTTGTTTTGGATCTTGGTTCAAACTTTTCTTGAGACTTATGTTTTTATTTTTCAAGCTTCTTGTATTCGAAGATGTATCTAAATTGTATCTCCATATTATTATTTAGGATTCTGTATCGTCTTTAGGATACTTGATTTTCAGTTGGAATTATCACTGTGTTGAAATCTTGGTTGAAATTTGATGTCAAATTTCATTCAAAGTTTGATTAATGATTTTAAAACCTCAATAATTTTTCGAGTATAAAAACAAAGAAAATGAGAAAACATCCTGAGTATTTATTACATTTTTAGACTCGAAGCTTCTAAACTTATTACGTATGAAGAATTTCAAATATAAAAAAGCTTCAAAATGTCGATCTTCTGGATAAAAAATCAGATTTAGATTCATCATAAAAAAATGTATTTTAATCAATATTCACCAATCGAAATCAGAATAAATAATTGAAATATTAAGTCCAGATTGAACCTCAAAACAACAGAGTTGAAATTCACGATTGAAGGGTCTGAAATATATTTTAGTTCATGGCTCATATTATTTCTTTTTATCTAATCGTCTAGCGATGCATTTAACTGTATTTCTAATTCTGATTTGGAATTTAGATACAGAAATTGCTTTCTTTTACATTTAAGTAGTAGGTAATATTGAAATTCTGAAACAAGAATTTTAGGTTCAGAATTAAAATTCAGAGTTTACAGTCTGAATTCAGATTCAAATCAAGCTCGATAATAAGTTTAACTTATTAAGCTTGGCTGACTTCTTATATCCTAATTTCTCATTGTACTCAAAATGCTTTATTGATATGTTTAAACATAAACAAATAAAAACAAACTCCAGTTACCACATTTAGTTATATTTCGTACAATTTACGCATTTCCAATTCCAAACCGCTGTCGTGACTAGACAGAACAAGTTCTACTGTCACAACACAACTCAAAATTAATAATATAAAGTAGATTTCAAGTTTATTTTACAAGTATTCTGAAAAGAAAAAAAAAAGGAGAATGGATAGTTTTTTTAAATAAAAAATGCTGATTAAGAGACACGTAATTTTTTTTGAGTACATCATTTATTGCAATTTTTCTCAAAAGCCAAATTTCAATAGAAAATTTCCAAGTTGAATCCATGCATTATATTCTAACCACAAAATTTGAATCTTTTATTTACCTTTGAAAGTTTTATTTATTTTTATCGATTGTTAAAGTTGTTGCTCAAAAGTTTTGTAGATTTAGCTTATTTTGTTTCAGATTTATATTCTTTGGTCAAGAAATTCTAAATTTTCTTAAACAAACTTATACGATACCCAAAATAGGAAAAAATCTACCAGATTCTTGAACAATATCCAATATTTTAACCATTACTGAAAGATGATTTCTTTTTTTGAACTTAAGCTTTTATTGTTCAAATGAAGCTTATCATTTTAAAGATCTTACGGTATATTTTCAAAAGTTGCTATGACAATTTTTTAGATTTTTTTTAATTCACGCATGGATTAAGAAAAAATATAAACTGTTTTTTTTTTGTTTCCGAAGTAGGTGTATGTGAAACTTAACGATCAGATTATTTTAACATTCTTAACTTCGCAACCAGTTTATGACCTCAAGGATTTCGTTATAATATTTTTATTTCAAAAAACAACACAAACAACTCCTTCAATTTATAAAATAATTTTAATTTAAACATTTCCAAATTTCATATTAAAAATCTATTGACTGGTTGGGTAATTAATGAATTGATTTTTAGCGAATTCAGTCAAGACAAAATCTTAAAACGATTTTTATTTCTTCATCCAACCTTTCGGCATTTATTATGCCTTTTTTAAGGAGTCTTTTTATATGACATAATTATTCATGTGTATTAAATTATTTAATATGTTTTGATGTGTTTATGTTTTTAAAGATATTTTTTTGACTGAAATGGCCAAAATTCAATTTGTTCATATATATATTTTTTCAGATTATTTCTTGAAAATGGTGCAAATTTCCTCTATTTAGTAGATTGTTCATCTTAAAAAGGTCTATCAATGCTTCTAAAATAAGGTTGCTAGATTACCCGGTTTTGCCCGGATATTTAATTTTAATATTTGGAAACAGTATGTCCTGCCCCGGTTACCCAGAATTCATTCGAAAAAGTCCGAATTCTGTCTGGATTACTCACAAACAAATTGTGTTGTAATTTTTTTTTAAATTTATGTCTCCATAACCAAACGTTCTGAGCAAGTTTTATAAAAATGATCATGAAAGGTTTTATGGAAGTCTTTAATATGATTTAAAATTTTTCGATGAATTTTAATGAAAAATAAAAAAATATTTTTCATTTTTTTTTGCTGAGAAATTTTTAGGTTTTGACCAAATTTGCCCGGATTTCTGGTCGTCAATTATGAAATCATATGCTCGAATTATGCCAGATTTTTTATTTAAAAAAATTACCTGGATTTGTCTAGCCCGGATACGTGCTGCAAAAATTCTGGCAACCTTATTCTAGAACCACTATTGAATCATGAGCAATTGTTTGCAGGTCAATTATTATTATTCCAAGTATTTTTTTTTACAATTCCAATGTAATTTGCAGTATATTTTTTTAGATCAACTTTTAGCCGTATGAAGTTTTGTGAACAGAATTTAAAATGGGCATTAGAAATTACGTTCAATTTACCAATATAAAATGATTTAGAATCTTCATACTAAAAATGTAGATTATTTTATTAAACAAGTCGTTAAAATATTGGTGTGAGGAAATGTTTCCTGGTTCGCTACCTTAATTACTACGTGTTTTTGAAAGTTTTACAGATGTTTAAATTATAAGTCGTTTTCGAACGTATTTGAAATCAATTTGTATCTTAAATGTTAGATTCCAGAGTCAATGCAATATTTTCACGCTAAGGTACAGTGGTTTTCCAATTCTAAATTTAATCAATTTTTTTTTAAATTGTGTAAAAATAGTAAAACTATCCTGAGTAGTGTTAAGAAGTCAAGTGAATGATCCAGGAACGAGTAATAGCTTCGTCACGATAATTTCATTCCACTAATCTGTAAATCATTTTGAGCTCAAAATTAAGTATTGGTTAATGAAAAGGTAGTCAAAACTTTGAACTGTGACCCAGAGATGAAGGTTGATTCAAATATTCAGTCAGCGAAACTTTTTTGTGGAGATATGAATCCAAATGTGTAAGTTGAAATTTCAGGGAACAGATAAGATGAAAATTTTTGTTGAAAAACATGCAAAAAAAAACGCTTTGTCTCCCTGTAGGACTTTAACCCACATTTGCGCCTCTCCGAGACCCATGTATTTTTATTCTACTACCGTGTGAGTAAGTGTGAGTGACTATGAGTGAGTGTGAATGAGTGTGTATAAGTCGTAACCTCATCTGTCAATTGACGTAAACAATGCAGTAGTACAGTATAGCGCCATATCAGCTAGATTTGCACAAAGGAGATCATGTCCATGATGACTCTAGTGTGATGATCTCATATGCAAAATCGCACGTTCAGCTATATTGAAATAACTTTTGACAGATGGTTGAAGTATTAACGAAAAACAGAGTCCAGGAATGTCAGATGTGTGAGATAAAAAATCTGAGATTTGGGAAAAAAAAGTCTGTGTATGTCTGTGTACAAGCTTATCGTAGACCAAAGATCAAAAGATTTAAAACCAAATTGGGTTTTAGTTAATTTAGTTTTATTTAAATTGAACTTCCGGAAATAAAAAAAATGATTGGATGGAATGAATGGAACAGCAATGGCAACAGATGGGAGTCCATCTGAAGCAGTTGATTCATCTCGATGAAGATAGGATGTTCCTGCAGAAAAGCCATCCGCTTCTCGGACGATGGAACGCCATGCTTCGTCAGGTTTCTATTCGGTTCGATGACTTTCTGCTGCTTTCAGTTACTAAACAGCTCCTGGAAGCAAAAATTGTTGCTGCGTTGAACCCCGTCCTCCACATCCAACCTTCGTCTACTTTTTGCCAATATGAGACCACCATACTAGATGCATCATGATCATGACCAGTATGCTTCTGGCCCAAAAAACCAATTCAGTAGAATTATTCAACCAAATAGGCTCACAACACATATTCGAGTTCCTTTGAGCGAAATTTCCGAAATTTTCACCTAACCTGAATTTGCCTGATATTTATTACACCAGTTCCCTGATTTTAAAAAAAGGTTGGCAACCCTGCTCGCATGTGTTCTTAGCTGTCTATTGATCTCTCTGTTGTTTTTCTTTTAGAGAAACAACAGATGTTGATTTGATTTAAAAAAAAAACTATTAGAGAAACAACAGATCTCATGGATATACATGGATTATCGATAGAATGTCCAGGAGTCGACCGACGGAACTCGACATTTACGCATACTGGAGACTATTTCGTCACGCTAACGCGCCGTTGTACTGAAGCGGGAATTGTGAGTTCAAGTCCTGCTGAACTGTCTAAGTTTAAAAAAAAAGCAACTAATCTTTCTGTTCGGTTGATCCGGGTTCAAATCAGTCATGAAGGCTGAGAATGTTCCAGAGAATGTGAAATAAAAGTTTATTACCCAACATCTTCCGGTGTCATGGTATTTCGAGCGGTTGTTTCGAATGGATTGAAGCTGCTTCCTGTTTTAATAAAAGCTGGAGTAAATGTAAACACTGAAGTCTACAGGGACATTTCGGAGAAATATGTGCTTCCATGCATTTGGGCAAACCTCGTTGAAGCCGTGAATGTTGCTTTCGAACAAGATGGAACCCATGCCAGCCATACCTCGAAACAGACCCCAACCCTGGTTGAAGAAGAAAATGAAATTTTGACCAAAGATCATTTGGCCTCCGAAAAGTCCGGATTTAAACCTCCTCTCTACTATTTGATATGAACGTATGTTCAAGCGAAGGCCTGTTGATCCTCTCACTCCAGTATCGATTCTCTCAGGGCTTCCATCTCTGAGACATGAGCTTCAATGTCAGAGGCTTAAATTGCGAAGGGGGGGGGGGGGGGATTATGCCCACGTTAAGAAGAAAGCCTTGTTTTAGAGTACATTTGAAAAGATTAACTTTAATTTTCGATTGTGTTTGAAAGTTTGGTTTATTTTTTGTCTAAATCTGATAGTTAGATTATCTGGAAGGTCAAAAAAGGCCACAAATTTAATGAAATTTGAAGAGTAGGTTGAAAATTGGATTTCAGATTCAGTAGGGGCATAATGCGCATATGTGTGTACCCAATCGCGCCGTTTATCGTTTAATAAGTGTTTATTGATTCTAGCGCCTCCGAAAGCGTTTGCCAGGTAAAGACACTTCTATGGGTCGATTCACGATGACGTATGTTCCCTTTTGTGGTGACAGTTCGCGCGTCCTGTTTACAAAATTTTACGAACGAGAAATGGGGTGCGGCGAAATTTTTCGTGTAGCTGCACGGTCAAGAAATTTAAATCAAAACTCAGCTGAGAGATAGCAAAAAACCAAGTTCTATTTTGTGGATTAAATTTAGCGCATTTTTTGGTTCCAAATGTGGAAACATCTAAGGAATTCCAATGTGCCGAATCGATTGTCCGGAAGCCTCATGTGTTATTTTTACCGGAAGCTGTAACCAAATGCACATACTTGTACCACCATGTACGACAACAAAATACGTTGACAGAAGAATCCAATATAGCAAAATTCTCCGGTTAACATTCCGAAAGTAAAGTACGCACTATTATAATTTTTACGACATGATATTTTCGAGGAATAAAAATAACGTCAGATAGTTTGACAACTAATCACACTGACATGAGACTTATAACAAAATTCCTCTCAGTTTTTGGCTAGAAGCCTCCTATCGTCGACATTGTGCGGCAGCAATTCGAGCATTAAAATTTTACTGGTATCGACATTCTCGTTAATTTTCGAGCAGCGCCAGTCAGTATGTCAGTGGTTTAACTTTTAAGTTTAAGTCAATTTATTCCAGCTGGATTTCAGCTGGATTAACAAACAAAATGATTGATTTTCCATTATTTGTTACTTGAAACATCTAATTTTCTTTTTATTTTTTTTTTATCCCAAAATTGAGCTGAGAACTTTTGCTAAAAACGTGTGAATGAGAATTAAATGAAAACCCAAATGTTTGCTTTGCTTCATCAGCGTGTAGAATTGGGAAATAAGGAAACAAAACAGGAATCGCGAAATGTCAAAAACAGTAAGGCCAGACACTGCGTGAATCGACCTATTCTACTTCACAGATGGAAAAATGTATTGTTACGCGCAGTGCTGCCAGATATACTGAAATTCTTGTGAATAGTTAATTAAATCTATATTAAATTTAGGAAATTTAAATATATTCGTTTATATTCCAGTTATGTTTTCCAATACCACTTATAAATATCTTTAAAATTGTTGTGATGAAACTGCATATAAATTTAAACAAATATGAAACATGCTTAAAGATAAACGGACGTGGCGCGTTTTACCCTACCGTACCTACCTGTTTATTAAAAATCATTCAAAATAACAGAAACAATAATTTAATAAAGAATTTTTTCGTTTTCTGATGATTTTCAAGACCAATGTTCATCATTGTAACAGATGTCAGGTAATTTTTTTTGCTGATAGATGCCGTAATTTCTTACGAAAGTCAAGGCACAAATTGCAAGAAATATGGCTTGAAAAATATTTTTGGATTTTTTCAGTGATTTGTCGCATATTTGATGCTAATTTTTTGTACAAAAGGTTTCTACTGTTGATAAGATAGGAATAACGTAAAGAATTCTTAAAATAAGTGTTTATCTAGCTAGATATCGCAGTGGGGCGTTTTACCCACATTGGGCATTATACCCCCACTTTCCCTTTACTTCACATTCAGATCTCGCCTAGAGAGAGTGGACACATCGAGTGATTGTTTTTGTTATGTTTATCTACAAGCCTGAATGCTCAAAAAAGTTTTTTTTATTATGTTGTCCTCAGTGTTTTTTAAACCTTGATGATAGATCTTCCCATAAAGTATGAATATTTTGTTGAAACGGATGTGCATAAACATGTATACCAACGATTTCACGATACACTGAAAAATGTTTTAGATGTATTGTCCTTTACTATATGAACAATATCACTGCATGCTTGTTTCAAGTTTATAAAATTAAAAATAATCATCGATCGAATCAGAAGTACCGAAAAATCTTCCACAAACCTCCGTATGGCGACACGTCTAGTCGTCGGTCATCATTCTGCTCCTAGCTAGTTAAGCATCGAAGATCAAAAGCTCCGATGTTACTAAGTGTTCCCTACTCAGTCTGATCACATACTATATTGAGTAGCACTAGTTAGTGGAAAATGTCGCGTTCCCTAACATCATCCTGAATGACGTCGTCAGGTCCTTTGAACTTCACCCCGTTTGCTTGCGGCAGAGGTCGAACAAGATGAACGACCAAATTAATGTTAGCCATTGCTGGGGTGAGTGAAACTTCGGGTGGGGAAGGAAAATTCCGAAAAACATCATCCTCCCCTTTTATCGGAAGAAGGTCATGGTGATGGTTCAGAGGAAAAAATCAGGGCATAGAGGAGGGAAATTTAATTTTCACCTTGTCTCCTTTGTGCCAGAAATTCGCGTCTGTGGCATCCTGGACTAGACGGGATTGTTTTTCCAACTTTTTTTTTCCCTTGCTTAGGGTTGGGGAAAAAAGGACAGCACCACCTACTTTTAAAGTTTGTCTTGAATAATTGGATCGCATATATTATTGCACTTTCTGCCAAAGCTCTGTTCTTCGGCTACTCGTTTCGCTTGACTTTGTAACACTTTGAAAGGTGAAAATTTATGACCATTTTTCTTTTTTTCCCTCTTTCTATCTTCCAACATATAGATCGATCGCCAGCCTGAACAAAACTTCGAGGGCGGTGCGGGCCTGGTCCGATTGTACCGGGGAGAGGGACCATCTGATTTTCTACGACGGAAGCAGCACCAACGATCCGGTCCTGGCCAAGTACTGCGGGGGCGATTGGTTGCCCAAAGTTGTTTCGAGGTAAGTGAGATGGATGATAGTTTTCTAGCAGTAACATGAGAAGGCCGTTGTGTATATGGAGAAGATTTTGTTCCAAAATTGGCAAAGGGGTTAGCTTGAAGGACTCATGGCAACTTAATGGCTCAAGTCAGATACTTTGTCTTTTTTGGGGCTCGAAGGTGTCCGCAAAAGTCATTAATCTCAGTAAATAGTTTTTGGAAAATTAAAACAAATAGGCACACGTTATAGTCTACTTAGCAAAGTTGTGAACTAAACGAATACAACCCGTGTATTTGAAAAAAATCCACATGGCAACCAAATTCACAGTTCTTTAAGGTGTTATTATTTAAAACCTGATTTTGACTAATTGGGGGACGCAAAATTCAATTTAGCAAATATATTTTTTTAAATTTGTAATCGTTGTTTAAGATTCTAGTTTTGAAAACAGATAAACATTATTTTAAAAAATTAATTCATTTTTATGAAAAAATAGTACGAGAGCAAACTATGATGCCCTAAACTGCGGATCACAACTTTTTTTTGTTTGATTCGGTAAAAACAGTGATAGATTCGGGGAAAATCCGGTCATTTCTCAATGAAATTTGGCCCACCGGGCCAAGCCAGATTGTTCTAAAATTTTGCTCTAAACGATAGTAAAAAGCAACAAAAATGGGGTATATCAACTATATACATTTAAATCTCTTAGATGCAATAAAATTTTAGGTCCTGCCTAGATGATATTATTTCAGAGATATAACACTTTTAAAACATCAATTTCTACAATTTTAAGAAATTCCAAAAAAAAAGATTACAACTTTTTCTCCACATAATTCAAAACAATTTTTTGAGTATTTCAAATTGAAAATTTTAACGTATTTAGCAACTTTGTTGAAGACTACGGAACTGGTAAAAAAATTAGTTTAAAAAATATCAAAAATTCAATTAAGTTTGAAAATTTTATTGAATTTCGTAAAATATCATTTTTTTGCAGGTTTGGGAAAGTTACAAAAAGAAAACTTGAATAACTTTTTCCATATTCCAGAGGTCATGATCAGTTGCTGTCTTTGCCCATCACCCCCCCCTCCCCCCCCCCAGGGGAAATAAGTTCAACTTTACTTCTATCATACAACTTAAAGTTTTTGAAATCAAGAAAATCAAAACTAGAAAATTGGAATTGTAATACCAAAGGGGGCCCCCTGAAACAATTATTCTAATATAAGGTTACCAAATTTTTTTTCTGTACGTATCCGGGCCGGACAATCCAAGCAATTTTCTATAAAAAAAAAACTGGCGATATCCGGGCAAATTTTGTCAAAACCCACAAATTACTCTGCAAAAATCGAGATAAAAGAATTGAATTTTTTTTATTATTAAAATTCATACATAAATTTTCAATCGCATTTTAGGCTTCGAAAAATCCTTTCATGATTATTTTTGAAAAATCTGCTCAAAATTTTTGTTTTGGTAGCTAAAACAAAAAAAAATTACAACACAATTTTTTTTGTGAAATAAAGTGAAAAAATCCGGGCAACCAGGCCGGACAGGACTGTACCTAAATTTTGTATCAAAAATCCGGGCAAACCCGGATAAAAACCGGGCAATCTGGCAAACTGTAAACGTAAAGGGAGCCCCCTAGAATAAACATTGCAGAATTTTCCCTCATTAAGCGAGCTGATATAATCAGGACATTTTTAATTTTTCAAAACAAAATCTGGACTCGATTTGATTTCGAATTTTTTAAAACCCCAAGAACAAAAATTTAGATAACGCGTGGATACCGGTCCCGAGTTGATAAAACTGAGAACTCTTCAAGATTTTTTTTTAATGTGGACGATCCCAGCAAAATACGGACTTTTTTCAATCAATATTCTGACAAACATTCATTTTTTTGCTTGCCCCTTTTTCATCGAAAACTAGGACATGTTCAAAAAACCTTTTTAGAAATAATACATCGCTTTCTCCTAATTATTGAATTTGCAATATATTTGAGGAGGTTCCATCTTATTTAATATTAGGTTTCAATTTTGAAATATTTCCTTCACATAAAAAAAACGGATTCTGTGATGACTGGAATGGCTTTTTCTTAGCTTTGTCGAAAATTGAATAAGTAACAGTTACTATCCGCTTTTGGCGAAAAAATATTGAATTGAAAACAAGCATTTCTCATTTTCATTAAGTACAAAAGTCTTGTAAAATTACAAGATAACTTTAAACTTACATTATTCAAGAGGAACTTTAAAATATGCAATTTAAAGATAGCTTCATGTTTGCTTCAATTAAATAAAAAATAAATTTAATAAACACTCCGGAATTTTAAACGAGCAATGTCTGGGTAAAACTAAGATATCATTGAAATTAAAAAAAAAATACAAAAATTATTTTTAAAAAACATCGAAAATCGTTTCAAACTATCAGTTTTCTAGAGCTTTGCTAAAAATAAAATCAATGCTTGAATTTGACCAATTGGCAATACTGAGTTTCTCTATTGAATTTCTTTTCCAAATCTAGAATAAGATTTGAAATTCGGATGGATACTTTTCCACCAAAGTCTTATCCTGTTGATTCTGTCTGAGGTACTTCTATTTATAATCATCCTCTGCTGAAGAAAATATCCTGAATTCAGCATTTCATTATCCAATTTTCCGTCCATTCTTAAATAAAGTTCATCATAAAAACAATCTCGAAGTTGAATTTCGAATTTCCATGAGTAATTCTTTACCAATATATTTTTCTATTTTTCTTATCGTTTCTTATTCTATATTTTCAAACAGAGATTAAATTCTTTGAGATTTTCAAGTCTTGTGTTGTTCCTTCAGTTTCATGATTTTTCTGAGCATTGAGAACTCGAGAACATTTTTAAAGGTTATTGGAATTCCTTATCTGATTTTGAAATTTCTTAATATTTAACTGAACTACTTATTTTTGAACATATTATAACCATTAAGAATTAAGGGGTGTAGATTCTAACGGGTAAAAAAAACACCATTTTCACGAATTTTCTTAGAGCCGTCGTTCAAACAAATGTATTCAAATTGTTTGCATTATACAAAGCATTGTTAAAAGAACATTTAGTATTTTTTTCGTAAAAAATATTGAAAAATGAGCCGGTGGCGGAGCACTTTCGAGGATGCCTTTTAGAAAACAGGATTTGCGGTGGACACTGTATCTCAGCACAGAATCATCTGAAGTCAAAAAATCAGAGCCAAATATTTTTAATAGATGTTTTTCTGGACCTCAACGATTTTATTAAACTTAAAAAATTTTTTATGAAATTTTTGTGGCTGTTTGAAGTAAAAACTACGTTTTTTCACGAAAAGATCCGCCATTTTTCATCTGTAAAATCTCCCCAAAGTAAAAAAAAAGGAAAATCGTTGGGGTTTGGTATTTTATATGTAGAAAATATGTTCCAAATTTGAAAAGAATCGGATAAGTAGTTTTCAAATGACGATGTCCACGGACTTTAAAAATGTGCTTTCGAGAGAAACGCGTTTGAAGTTCTGCTCTAAAAATGATGCAGTATTAGATAAGAGAAAATAAAGGCCTATAATTCCTACAGTTTTGCTTCGATTGACTTGAAAATTTGACACAACATTCTTGAAATGTTTTAAAATAAGAAAATAAAAAAAAAACGATTTTTTGAAAGTGTTAGACCCTACTCCCCCCTTAATGTTTTCAACTTTTGTCAAATTAAGAAGAACTTTACTCACGACACTTTACCATCCTTGTGGCATTCGTTTCTAAATTTGATTTGAAATTGTGATTAAATTGTTTTTATTATGATTGTGGTTCTGGATAAAATTCATTTTATTGTTTTGAATTTTTTTTGTAGAATTTTTATATCTGAATTTCCATGGAATATATGTTAAAATCATTTGTTTGTTTTTTATTTGGATTCTAAGTCTGAATTATTAATGTTATTTCTCATGAGAAAACCATTAATTACTGCTTGCTTCATGCACATACTATGATACAAAACGATGAAATGAAAAACATCTATTTATTTCCAAAATAGAGAATGTTATTATTTGATAGAGTTAATAAACAAATTGGGAATTGAATTTTGCCTTTCACAGCTCTAAACAGAGTTTACATTTTGCATCAGTAGATTAACTGCTCCGCGATATTAAATCATATAGGGACCCTCGATAAAAATTGCAACGGGCTTACTCCGGCCCTCTATATTCGGAAAAGTTGATAACACATAACTTAGATACTATTTGTAACGTTGAACAGCTAAGCCGAAAAAATGAAAAAAAAAAATATATTCTCCGAATTTATGCCTATTTTTGAAAGTTACTTCGAAAACAAGATCTGATAGAAAAAATATCGATGAATGTTTAGAATCAATGCCAAAAAAAATTCAAAATTTAATATAATATTTTTAAACCTCGCACAAATGTGAATTTTGCCGCCTGGTGCAATTCATTTTAAGTCAAGTTTGAAAAGTTTAAAAGCTTCAAAAAGTAATTTTTTCCATTTGTCATTTTTGTAATTTTTGTATATTTGTATTTTTGAAATTTTTGTCATTTTTTTAATTTTTGTAATTTTCGTTACTTTCGTAATTTTTGTAATTTTCGTTACTTTCGTAATTTTTGTCATTTTTGTCATTTTTGTATTTTTTGTTATTTTTGTCATTTTTGTCATTTTTGTCATTTTTGTCATTTTTGTCATTTCTGTCATTTTTGTCATTTTTGTCATTTTTGTCATTTTTGTCATTTTTGTCATTTTTGTCATTTTTGTCATTTTTGTCATTTTTGTCATTTTTGTCATTTTTGTCATTTTTGTCATTTTTGTCATTTTTGTCATTTTTGTCATTTTTGTCATTTTTGTCATTTTTGTCATTTTTGTCATTTTTGTCATTTTTGTCATTTTTGTCATTTTTGTCATTTTTGTCATTTTTGTCATTTTTGTCATTTTTGTCATTTTTGTCATTTTTGTCATTTTTGTCATTTTTGTCATTTTTGTCATTTTTGTCATTTTTGTCATTTTTGTCATTTTTGTCATTTTTGTCATTTTTGTCATTTTTGTCATTTTTGTCATTTTTGTCATTTTTGTCATTTTTGTCATTTTTGTCATTTTTGTCATTTTTGTCATTTTTGTCATTTTTGTCATTTTTGTCATTTTTGTCATTTTTGTCATTTTTGTCATTTTTGTCATTTTTGTCATTTTTGTCATTTTTGTCATTTTTGTCATTTTTGTCATTTTTGTCATTTTTGTCATTTTTGTCATTTTTGTCATTTTTGTCATTTTTGTCATTTTTGTCATTTTTGTCATTTTTGTCATTTTTGTCATTTTTGTCATTTTTGTCATTTTTGTCATTTTTGTCATTTTTGTCATTTTTGTCATTTTTGTCATTTTTGTCATTTTTGTCATTTTTGTCATTTTTGTCATTTTTGTCATTTTTGTCATTTTTGTCATTTTTGTCATTTTTGTCATTTTTGTCATTTTTGTCATCTTTGTCATTTTTGTCATTTTTGCCATTTTTGTCATTTTTGTCATTTTTGTCATTTTTGTCATTTTTGTCATTTTTGTCATTTTTGTCATTTTTGTCATTTTTGTCATTTTTGTCATTTTTGTCATTTTTGCCATTTTTGTCATTTTTGTCATTTTTGTCATTTTTGTCATTTTTGTCATTTTTGTCATTTTTGTCATTTTTGTCATTTTTGTCATTTTTGTCATTTTTGTCATTTTTGTCATTTTTGTCATTTTTGTCATTTTTGTCATTTTTGTCATTTTTGTCATTTTTGTCATTTTTGTCATTTTTGTCATTTTTGTCATTTTTGTCATTTTTGTCATTTTTGTCATTTTTGTCATTTTTGTCATTTTTGTCATTTTTGTCATTTTTGTCATTTTTGTCATTTTTGTCATTTTTGTCATTTTTGTCATTTTTGTCATTTTTGTCATTTTTGTCATTTTTGTCATTTTTGTCATTTTTGTCATTTTTGTCATTTTTGTCATTTTTGTCATTTTTGTCATTTTTGTCATTTTCGTCATTTTTGTCATTTTTGTCATTTTTGTCATTTTTGTCATTTTTGTCATTTTTGTCATTTTTGTCATTTTTGTCATTTTTGTCATTTTTGTCATTTTTGTCATTTTTGTCATTTTTGTCATTTTTGTTATTTTTGTCATTTTTGTCAGTTTTGTCATTTTTGTCATTTTTGTCATTTTTGTCATTTTTGTCATTTTTGTCATTTTTGTCATTTTTGTCATTTTTGTCATTTTTGTCATTTTTGTCATTTTTGTCATTTTTGTCATTTTTGTCATTTTTGTCATTTTTGTCATTTTTGTCATTTTTGTCATTTTTGTCATTTTTGTCATTTTTGTCATTTTTGTCATTTTTGTCATTTTTGTCATTTTTGTCATTTTTGTCATTTTTGTCATTTTAGTCATTTTTGTCATTTTTGTCATTTGTGTCATTTTTGTCATTTTTGTCATTTTTGTCATTTTTGTCATTTTTGTCATTTTTGTCATTTTTGTCATTTTTGTCATTTTTGTCATTTTTGTCATTTTTGTCATTTTTGTCATTTTTGTCATTTTTGTCATTTTTGTCATTTTTGTCATTTTTGTCATTTTTGTCATTTTTGTCATTTTTGTCATTTTTGTCATTTTTGTCATTTTTGTCATTTTTGTCATTTTCGTCATTTTCGTCATTTTTGTCATTTTTGTCATTTTTGTCATTTTTGTCATTTTTGTCATTTTTGTCATTTTTGTCATTTTTGTCATTTTTGTCATTTTTGTCATTTTTGTCATTTTTGTCATTTTTGTCATTTTTGTCATTTTTGTCATTTTTGTCATTTTTGTCATTTTTGTCATTTTTGTCATTTTTGTCATTTTTGTCATTTTTGTCATTTTTGTCATTTTTGTCATTTTTGTCATTTTTGTCATTTTTGTCATTTTTGTCATTTTTGTCATTTTTGTCATTTTTGTCATTTTCGTCATTTTTGTCATTTTTGTCATTTTTGTCATTTTTGTCATTTTTGTCATTTTTGTCATTTTTGTCATTTTTGTCATTTTTGTCATTTTTGTCATTTTTGTCATTTTTGTCATTTTTGTCATTTTTGTCATTTTGTCATTTTTGTCATTTTTGTCATTTTTGTCATTTTTGTCATTTTTGTCATATTTGTCATATTTGTCATTTTTGTCATTTTTGTCATTTTTGTCATTTTTGTCATTTTTGTCATTTTTGTCATTTTTGTCATTTTTGTCATTTTTGTCATTTTTGTCATATTTGTCATATTTGTCATATTTGTCATTTTTGTCAATTTTGTCATTTTTGTCATTTTTGTCATTTTTGTCATTTTTGTCATTTTTGTCATTTTTGTCATTTTTGTCATCTTTGTCATTCTGTTATTTTTGTCATTTTTGCCTTTTTTCATTTTTTAGTCATTTTTGTTGCTACTGACAATCCAAATCGATCGTCTGTGCGAATTTCGACATTCCAAGAAACGCTCAACTATTCTGATAAAAATATCGACGACAAAGACAACAACAATCGCTCGGAAAATAGGTTCGGAAGTTCAGAAACTTTTCCAATTTTTCGAATAATGAGATAACTTTATCATGCTGCTCTCGCGGCCAGTTCTTATTCTGTTTGTGGTGCCAAGCTGATGATTTGCTCAATGTATATCCTGGGTCCTTAAGCCATAAGCTGTAATACCCACACGGAGTCGCTGAAAACCCTTTCGTTAGTATTTTCTTCTTTATTTTATGCTGAAGACTTTCTCCAGACTGTCAGTTTGTGAAACTTTCGTTGCTAAGCATGAAGAATAGGGCAATCACTATGCGGCTTTTCACGCCTCCACATTTTTTTTATCTGGGATTCGGATTTTTTCTTGGTTTGAGTCATTTGCACTTTTCTTTCATTACAACTTGTGCTGACGCGAGATCATAAATGTGATTAATAAGTCTACAAAGTTTTGGAAACAACATTATCGGAGAACTAGTTGAAATATGAAATAAATAATAGTTCACATTTAGATGAAATTTCCGCGTTCCTCGTAGTGGGATATTGTTGTATGGATTCGCCAATATCAATTAAGTGAACATTTCGGTTCAAAACGAATCGAATTGGTGACCCAATACCTCAATGAAATGTGATGATTCTGGGAAAACAACCAGCCTTTCGGTTGGTTTCAGTGGGAATGTTTCCGGAAACCTGGTGCAATTTCGAGGGAGCCAAACCAATTGGTAGTATGACAAATTTAATATTCAAATTGCGAGTTCGATGCAGAACAATGCACTGCAAAGCCAATCACAACTTTCATTAGAAGGAACCATGTGGTTTCCTCTTTGATGGTTAGGGATGTTCAAATTTAGAAAAATGTAGATTTAACAACTTTGATTTTTTATTCGAAGCATTTCTTTAAAATTTAAGGCATCAATTTTTCATTACTTAACTGATTCTATATATCTTGCTTAGAAAACGTTGAACGTAACAAATTGAGCATCCCGAACAAAATGTCAAGCTATCCTCAATTATTGTCAAATTAATTAACGCAATATACGCAGTTTTTGGCTCACTACTGCTAAGAGTGAGGTTCGAATCGCCCTGCCTTCAAAATATTCAAAGGTATCTAAAACTAATTCAAAAAAGCACCTTTTGCTTTTTTTTAATTGAAAAGAAAACGATTCTAAACATTATGTGTAATATTAAGTTTTGAATCAAGAATCGGAGTGAAAAAAAAATGCACTTACCAATTTGCGTTGCAATTTCAAGAGCAGTATTGGTTATTTTTCAAATCTTTTTCTGCAAAATGAAAATTTCTTTAAGAAGATGTTGAGTGGGATTTAAAAGCGTTAATGCTCTAGATATATTTACTTTCAAAACTGATAATGCTTGATATCGAACTATCGTTTACGAGCTCTAATAAATTATCAAAAGAAATCGATCTAAGGATCGACTGTTAAATGTAAAGGAAGCCGCTTCTGGATATTCAACGCCCGATATAACCTTCATCCTACTGCATTGGGTCGATTTCTGATGGAACGACCGCTTTTAAACTCTATCAAAAACCAAAAAAACAACTCATCCAACTTACAGAGCTGATTACAAGCAATTACAATTCGCCTTTCTGATTCCGCCCCCCAAAGCAGATTTCTGCCGGCTTCGGAACAAACAAAATCCACTTAATGCGAGTGGTGGTTCGATAGTTCGAGTACAATTGTCCGTTCAGGATTCAAAAACGTCCACACATCCTCCATTCATACTCGCAAACCGAAACTTTGCTGCATTGTTGGTCCAAAAAGTCCGAAAACACCACCCATTATTCCGCAAAAGTCCTGTTTTCAGCTTTCATTCAACCAAACCCCATTCTGAACCCAAAAATAAGGGGGAGAGAAACAGAAAGAGCATTCTTTCTTTCTCACCCCTGACCAAAGAAAAAAATCCCTCCACAACTGAAGCTGAGCCACTCCATTTGCACTCAATTCAGCAGCCCTTGGTGGAGTAGGAACTGAAAAAAAAAAAATCTGGAGGTTGAGCCTCAAATTTGGTTCTTTGTCTGCCGGCGGGAAAGCGCTGACCGCCACTTTGTGGAAGAATTGTGCAACCGAAACGCCACTCCGTTTCGAGGGACACTGAAAAAAAAAATCTTTTGGATTATTTATTAATATACAGAACTAAATTTAATAAATTTTCACGTTGAAATCGGTACCGATATTGTGAAACTTCATGTTCAACCTTTTATAAACTTGTTTTCTTTAAATAAAAAAAAATTAAAGGAAATTTCATCCAAATAATATTTGAACTTTTTACTCAGTGCAACCTTTTCTGCTTTTGATGCACTTACTCGATGCTACAATGCAATGTGAAACATGTTTGGATCTGTATCCGTACAAATGTATGTGTTGCCATTGCCGATTGACTGTATGTGTGTGTGTGGGAAACGAAAATGGTGCAGTATTCCAACAAAGAGCGGCATTATCAACCACATTGCGCGATGCCAGCGAATAAAAGCCGTTGTTGCTGCAAGTTGAAGGAAAAAAAACTGAACAACAACCGCACACGTCCAACAATCGAACGTTTTCTGAACTTTGCAACCGTTTAAATATGCATTGGATTTCTTTTGAAATTTGAATGTGGCTTACCGCGCGTGTTTTGTTTGACCTGGATGGAATCTAAAACATAACAGTAAATAGCCACGAATAAATAATAAAAACTTTGGCTAAACTTGTGTTCACTTTGTTCCTAATTTGTATTACCTTTTCAACTTATTGTTAATGGATTCAATAAACATATGAACGAGAAACACATGAAAATAGCATTTTTGGTGCCTATAAGGCCGGAACAAATATCAAATTTTTCTTTTGTCACAACTCACTCATACCCGATCCCACTTTTTCGAATTTTCTGAAAAAAAAAAACAAAGAGGAGAATATCAATTTTGAAGTATTCTATGTAAATTTTCAAAATTTTATCAAATATTCGAAAAGTTACAAGAGCAACAAACAAACTGTAGATGGTGAGAGTTTTATCACCTTTTCAATTCGTGATTTCATAAAATTTTCAACACGATTTATAGATTTTGTGCCTTGTGAATTGAATGCAATTTCCAAAAAAAAAATCGTGTAAAAAAAGTTCGAAATAACCGGGCAAAATTCATCGCTCATTTTGAGTAAAGTGGCCAACTTGGACTGTAAATCGATCATTTCCAACCAGGTAGACCATTCTGAAGTGATTTGAGTGAAACCGGGAAGCTCAAAGATTTGTTTTGAATTGCTTTGTTTTGGGTTTTAAGCCACGGTTGTTCCGGAACTTCCGCAGAGTCTCTAAGTGGGCATTCCGGCAAGTGTTTCCGTCGGGAAGCAACACCCGAATCCATTTACGACCCAAGAGTGGTTCGGACAAAAAGCGGGAATGTGTAGAACCTGTTTTTGACATGTTCAAAAATCGTCTTATTTCGAGAAAATCGTTTAAAAAAAGTCGTTTAAAATAAAACCGTGTAAAAAAAGATCGTTTAAAAAAAGAATCCATACGTATCATTTTGGAGGCCATATAGGTACATTAGCTAACATATTCTTGACTTGGATTGTATTAATTTACGATTTGCACGACTTGTCATGCGCGTCATTTACGACTACCCTGATGCTTTTTGGAATATACTATGGCAATTTATATCATCGTATAGATGATTGAGGTTGTAATATACGACATTTTTCCTAACAATATGGAAAGTTTGACGACTTATTTGGTCGCCTTTTGCGATTTGAGTGCAGGGCTTTCATTTTCCTTCAGTTGAATAAAAATAAGATTATTATTTTTTGTACTTTAAACCAATTGGTTTATTCATCCAAAAAAAAAAAAAAAAGGTTATTTCAAAGAAATGCGTTTTTTTGCTGTCGAATTCAAGTTTATATCGTACAAATTTATTATTTGCCTGATTGCTGATTTTTTTCAACGTTCATGAAGTTATTGTTAGTCCCCTGACGATACGATCTGCAGCTAATGATGGTCCCTTCCATGCTATCTGAAATATATAAATTCAAGAGGATTTGCTTCAAAAGCATTAAACTAAAAGCAAATCGTATATTTCTACAACTAAAATCTTTTAAATCGTAGAACATGTCATCGATGATCTAAAAATAGATCAGCATTTTGAAGCTACCATAAATACAAGTCTAATCATCGATGTCGTATTATCATAAACGATTTTATTGAACTTATTTGTATTCTTTTACGATTGCCAGCAAATACGTTTTACAAAAATCAGACATGCGAATTAATTTGCATAGGTATACGATTGCATACACATTATTACGAATCAATGCAGTTATATACGATTTTATAGCATATATCTTCAGGTGGCAACCAAAGTTGCGAGCTTATTTTTTTTCTGCTAAGATCTAACATCTGGTTGATATAATTATATAAACCGTATTTCATGTTTAAAAAAATCTAAATTACAAATAATTTTATGCATAGCACGACAAAATCTGTCAATCATGGCTGATCATCGTCCCAGAAAACCATTTGGTGGGTATTTCGAATTTGCAACATAAATATACGTGCAAATATACATGTAAACATATCGCATATAATGCAGCAAGTCCATATAGATACATTAGCACACAATTTCTTGATTTGGATTGTATTGTCGTAATAAAATCATGCAATGTATTCAAATACGATAAAGAATATGCATGGGCCGCACATTGTAGGTGCAGATATACGAAAATGAGTTTAAATAACATTCTGTACGATATAATCTGTAAAATACAATACGACTTCTGGTTGTCTGGATTTTTTATTGTTTCGCCCCTCACCATGTTCCACCAAGCAAACAATCAATCGCATTAGAAGTGATAGCTCAAGTCGTTAACAATGTTAATGCGAATCGCAATTCCTACCAAAAAATTAAACGATACTTAAAATGGTTACTTAAAGTCGGAGTAAATCTGATATGATGAAAAGTCCGCCTTGTTTGCAAATGTATTCTTTCTCGCGGGATTCAAGTGAGTTTTTTTTTATTAAGTCGCCTGAGCTACCTGACTTGTTTCGAGCAAATCGACGTTAAAATTTGGAAATCATTTTCAATTCTAATGTTGACAATATGCATATTGCATATACTGTAATTATTAGACCGCTGCAAAAAAAAAAAACTTTTCGTTGCCATATGTTTTTTCATGCCTTTTGGTCACCAAACCTCAGTGTAAATTTTGAGATGATTGATTTCTGAGTTTGCGCAACGTGTTTCAATTTTGTATGGAAATTTGTATGGAAGAAGAAATTGAAGTAGGCGTTGACTTGAAGACAGCGCACGCGTTTTTTTTTCTCCTTCCGTGGAAAATTTTTTATTTGTTAATTTTTATAGTGAAAATTTTCGAGGAATCTTGACAAAACACTTTAAACAGAAAGCCCGAATATGTGTTGTGTCATAAATAGTTATTTATCATATCCTGGTTATTTTACAGTGCTGTTCTTCGGAACTCGTCTACGGGGGCTTAAAAAACGGAATTCTGTCAGTTCCATGAGTGTTTTTTCTGTTTTTTCACGAAAGAAAGAATGGTGCTATAGGCGATTAGAAGTGCACAAATTTTCAATCATTTTGAAGAACATGAAGTGTGTTTTGTTTTGTGGTAGTTCAATAAAAGTTTTTGATGAGGGCAGATTTGGAATTCAGCATCGAATCCTAAATAATCAAAAAACTAAAAGGTCATGCAATTGAAGTGTACG